>NW_017307136.1:652115-655919 GCF_000935625.1 Nanorana parkeri | reverse complement strand
GCAATGAAGTAATAAAATGAACTAGGATCACACTAATCCAGCACGTTATTATTCTGAGTTGCCCCACTCAAGCGGCGGCCATATTGAGTGGGGCACGTGAGATTAATAACGTGCTGGATTAGTGTGATCCTAGTTCATTTTATTACATCATTGCTGTGCTGTATGTGTATAGGCCAATGTAGTTGGATCTGTATGTGCGTTATAATTAATCGAAATGAATCGATGAAAAATGTTTTTGATTATTCGAACACGAAAATTTTAACCAGCCCTAGTATAAATATATATATTATATACGGATAGAAATT
This sequence comes from Nanorana parkeri, assembly GCF_000935625.1. Lineage (NCBI taxonomy): Eukaryota > Metazoa > Chordata > Amphibia > Anura > Dicroglossidae > Nanorana > Nanorana parkeri. The sequence continues at coordinate 655,614 of NW_017307136.1, read as the reverse complement.
GGCTGTCCTGCTGCTGGTCAATTTCTAACCAGCTCTTATTAACACCCCCCCCCCCCCCACGCCTTTGATAGAGAAGGGCTGCTGGCTTAACCAAAACCCCCTTATCCCTTATTGGCCCTTCAAAGCCTGCTGACCATAGTTCAAAGGCAATGCAGTGGATTATAATTTGAAAAAAATTATCCTGTGCAAATCTGCACAAAAATTAATGAGGCCTGCAACTCATGAAGCCACAAGATTCTCCTTGAATTGTAATAGTAAACCTGAACCCCATTATGTTCTCTACTCTCCATGTTCCATGTACCCTTAATTGGTTTATAAAATACTATTTTGCTTTTAAAACCCTGGGTAACATTGAATATTGAACAAGATCACACAAAATATAACTGTTGAACCTTGCATGCAGAAAGTAAAGGATGTACATCTTGTACAGCTGATTTACATCTATGCATTGCAGCAATGCATGTTACTTGCGTTGCCGCATTGCAAAGTCATTCAATTTGAATAGCACACCAACGCACTAAGGCAATATGCATTGTAACTCACTGCATAGTGCATTGTGGTGCATTGAGGCATAAATCTGGAGACGTACGATTTTTGGGACATTTTGTCTCATCACAGACCAATTGAGTTCAATGGGCTACCTGAATGTAATGCATGTTAACAAGTGACATAGTGCCCATTAGAGCTATGTTCACATTATTCCTGGTGTTGTCACTCCTTAGAAATCTGTCTTGTGTCTGTGTAATAAATGGCACAACTTGCGTGTAACTGTCAGTAAGGTGTATAAAAATGTGTTGCAAAATTGCCTCCGACAGAACCTTGTCTTCCATACAATTCATTCCAATGTGTTACAGCCAAAATGCTCGAATGTAAAAGTGTTGCACATAAGGACTACCTTAATGTGACAGGCGTGGGAAATAGCAAGAAAACTGTTGTGTGGCATTCATGAATTTGGTTCAGGATTTACTAATATGGCCTTAACACCATAAAAGCATTGCAAATGCTTTACTGAATCGCCCACAATGTGTAGTGATTGTTGTTTTCCCACACTCGGCCAAAGCCAGTTACCGCAATTGTGGAGATAGGTGTGATGTGCGGTGTGTTGCAGCATGGAAGATGTCAGCAGGGGACACAGCACCGCAAATTCACCTGCCTTACCACTGCCACAGAATTGACACCATCCTACACACCAAAACAGAGTATTTTAGTGTGCAGGCATATGTGAATCAGTCTTAATGCAGGCACAAACTGTCCGCTCCCTTCAGGTCCCTGCACAGCAGTGCATTGTGCTGCACTGTGGTGACCTGCATTTCAATCCAGTGCACTGTGGAGAAACGCAGCATGTGCAACACATAGAAAACAATTGTGACTGGTGTTGTTTAGTTGCTGAAAAACGACAGTCACCACATAGAGTGCGAACGAGCCCTTAAGGGCTAGTGATGAGCCTGGCCCTGAGGCAAACGCAGTTCACCCAAGCCCGCTCAAAACTTACTGCCACCCCTCAACTTCCCCGCCCAATCAGTTGTGGAGAGGAACATTCCCCACAGCTACATGTCACAACAGAGTGGGGAATGTCCCCGCTGCAACTACCGCTACTAATTGGGCTGGAAGGAGGGAGTGGCGGTCACAGCTTTGAGCCGTCTTGTGCAATCTCAGGTAAACTGGGTTCACACCAAGGCCAGGCTCATCTCTGCTAAGGGCTGGTCCACACCATGTCCATTGAGCTGTGTTTTTCTGCACATGTATGTGTGAACAATTGTTTGCTCTGTGCCCTGTTCACATCATACAAGTGTGGTAGCATGCAGCTTAATGAACATGCTCTCACTGATTGTTGTTTATACATCAGATATCATTCTTCAGACCCTTTTATGACCTCAGTGATCAGGTTCATCACAGATGGCGTCATCAAGTCATCCCATTAGTATTCCTCACCTGTGCTCACACAAGGATCAATCTCGGCCTTTACTAGAAATGTAGTTCCTCTCATAAGCCACAGCCAACATTGTGTGACCACCAACATTTTATATAAAAGCAAAAAATGAATAAGAACACCGATATCAAAAAGAAAAACGAATCTTCCTCCATCTAACTAGACTTAAAATTAAAGACACCTGTACAGTTACTACAGGACTTTAGTATAAACATACTCCATAGCAGAACGGCGCCCATACTTGAGTGATTTGTCCTAAAACACAATTATTTTAATACACTTTAATAGCAGAATGGTGCCCATGCTAACTGAAATGTCACTACTCAGGTGAATAGAGGTAAGTCATTTTATTTTATTTTTAATTCTTAAAGTGTATCTAAAGGCAAAGGTTGGTTTAGTTTTGGATAGAGCGATGTTGGTTAACACTCCTGTCAGGTATTTTATGTCGCCTGTGGCCCTTTGTGGAGATTTTCCCCACTTCCTGCACTGCAGGCACAACAGGAAGCCAGAGGAAATCTTTCCAAGATGAGGAAATCCTCTCATAGTGGTCACTGCCTATTGAAACATTCCTGTTGAGAGAACATCCTCACTGTGAAAGGTTAAATGGGGAAATAGAGAGGTGAAATCTCTTAACACCTGACAGGAGTTTTATCATTATATCCAAAATAGGAAAAAAGGAGGTTATAATTCATTCTTCTGGGGGTTAGGATTGCATAGCTTAAAGGGTTAAAAATAGCCAATTTTGTATTTGCTGAAGTGTTTGAGCTACGGAGCCGACATTTTTCCACATGTGCAGTGTCTGTGGAGCCGCACGGGTGATAGCAGTGCGCGTGCAATGTAAGAGCCCCGGGTCAGGTAAGGGCAGTGTGTGCAATGTAACTGCCCCGGGTAGGTAAGGGCATTGTATCTGCCCTGGTCAGGTGGTGGCAGTGTATCTGCCCCAGGTCAGGTGGTGGCTTTGTGTGCGGTGTAACTGCCCCGGGTCGGGTTTGCGGGGAGGAGAGTCGGGCTATTTAAGAAGCGCTCAGGAGGGGGGCACTCCCACTCAAGACTCCGGGTTTTGTAGTGCATGTGTGCGGCTCTGGAACTCTCGCAGTCATGCACAAGGGCTGGAAGAAATACTTCGGCCAGAAGTCTCTCAATGAAGTCACCATGGACGAGTACCTGGGAAGCCTGGGGCTGTACAGGAAACTGACCGCCAAGGACGCGTCCTGTCTCTTCAGAACTGTGTCCGAACAGGTGAGGGACTGTCATATAATATCTTCTGTACATTGATAGCATGAGTATGGATGGCTGCTATCATGTCTTCTCCGGTCACACTATACACACACATCTATGTGTGCTTTTCTCTTTGCAGCGAAGCTTTTTAATTAAATGCTCCATTTCACAAGCCATGTGTAAGCACCACAAATACTACATATGAGCCCTGCCTTCACCCTCTTTCGCTGGTTTGCTAACATCCCACCCCACACTGTGTGGCACCTGACCCCCATACTTCCCTCTATTCTCTAAAACCCACCCTCAATCTCCCCTCAATGCCTGCACACATGCTAACCCATCACCATATCC
>NW_017307136.1:651082-651736 GCF_000935625.1 Nanorana parkeri | reverse complement strand
CGCATGCGCAGAATGAGCTGGTGGCCAAATTCAAAATAGCATAAAAATTTGTTTCGTTTGACGAAACTCTTGAAAACATTTTTAGTTTACGTTCATTTTGTTCCGAACTCATTTTTAGTCTTTGTACATGTCTAATAATGTGTGTGGTGTGGTGGGGTTCTATTTTTTTTTTTTTACTGTGCAATGTCGGCGACGGTAAATTGTCAGGTGTCTGTTTTAGACCCCAGATATTTCCCTTTTGAAATAGAAAAATAAATTGGGGACACCGTGTCCCCAATCTCTTTTTCTGCAGGATCTGTTCTAAATGAATGGAGACCACTCAGTACAGAGGCTTCCCATTCATTCAAAAACTGGTGATGGTAAATATTTTACTAACATCCAGTTATCATTGGGTTGAAGCCTCTATGGTAGGTGCTTCCACCCATTGGGAAACTCATGAATGAACAGGAAGTGATGTGAAGAACTTCCTGTTAATTCATAACTTGGGACACCTAGTGCTATGTGTCCCCAGTTATGTACAAACACTGGCGTGTTCAGCTGATCACTCCAGTGTTTGATCTGCACACAGAGGATTTGGTAAATATCACTGATATTTACCGATCCTCTGCTCTGCCATCCTGAGCACTGAAGCCGGGGGGGGGAGGGGGGTTGGGA
>NW_017307136.1:616587-651052 GCF_000935625.1 Nanorana parkeri | reverse complement strand
CTCCTCCCTCTGCCCACACAGGCGGGGGGAGCAGCGGGGATCCAAGGAGAAGATGGAGCCGGTGTTGTCACTCTTCTTCCTGCCGGGCCGTAGCTGTGTTGGCCACCTGACTCCCCTGTTGCCATGGCGTCCTGTGCTCGCCGTGACTCCCCTGTTGCCATGGCGTCCTGTGCTCGCCATGGCAACAGGAATGAGGGGGCCAGGCAGGCCCTGGCTGCACCCCCTCTGAGCTGCACCCTAGGCAAGTGCCTCACTCGCCCCAAGGTAGCTACGGCCCTGCCCCCACCACCATGACAGCTGACCCCCATCCTTCCCTTTATTCTCTAAAACTAACCCACCCGCACTCTCCCCTCCATGTCTGCACACATACTATCCCATCACCATACCCCCTGACTTCAGCCAGCTCAATATTTTATACCAAAACTATCAATACAGGAGGAAAATGCAGACCCTACATTTGTTAGGATTTTCACGCTCAAATCAAAATTATGTAACGTGTATAAAGACATATTGATTGAGCATTAATTTGTTTTTAGGTCAAGGCGTTCTTGCCATCCTGTATCTTCCTAATATCCTGTAATAATGTACAGTTTTCAGTGTAATGTCTGTCAAATGTAAATGAACATAACTTTAGCTTACAGCAACTGTATATGTATATGTTATTCCATATAATTTCTCTAGTGGTAGGTGTGGTGTTTTTTGCTAGAACACACCTTACACTCTTCATCTCTTTAGAAAGCATAGCGTTCTGAACATATGCCCTATTTTTATCACTAACCTGAAATAACCAGGCTTGAGGGCCCATTCACACCATGTCCGGATCATCTCCGGACCCAAAATGCATCTTAATGTATCCCTATGCTATTTCTGGTCTCTGTTCACACCAGCGCAGTCTGTACCAGACCATAAAAATACTGTCTTATTTTGCCTGGTCTGGAATGCACTGGAACCCACTAGAACGCACCTGTAAAACCATTTTAAGCTAAAACAAAATACAAATTTCCAATCGCGTCAAAACGCAATGCACTGCGTTCCAGATCTGGTCTGGAAAATGGTGTGAACCTGCCCTTAAAAGTATGTAAGCAATAAAGATTCTGATTAAAACTGATGAGCAGAGTGCATTGTTACCTTTTATTTGGTCCGAAACTACTGGTTACGGAATTTATGGTATGGTTGCTATTCAGGGCTATAAATATATACACCCAGGAGTGGTCTGCAGGATGTAGTGGGTCTCTATCTTTCTAGAGCAGTGATTCTCAACCTGTGTAACCCCCAGACCCACATTTGTCCTTGGCCATTAAGTCGTGACCCAAGTCGCGCTGCAATGGAACGCATGGTATTGCTGTACTGTGCATACCGGTGTGTGCAATTGAACTGCGGGAGGGAGGTGGTTGTGCAAGGTTGCGTGGTACAGTGCAATAATCAAACGGCTGTTCGATTAAGGCACAGCACAAGTGTGAACTGGCCCTCCAAAAACACTGACAGACACACAACCACAGACTCAACCACACATACACACTCCAAAATAATGTTTTGACTTTTTTTTTTCTTTCAAGATCCACCCCGTCTCCCTACCTTACGGGAACAGGAGTGAATCCTCAGTCTGGGGGTCCAGTGTGGGCTGCTGTGCTGTGACGGAGCTCCATCCATATTTGCATTGCTTCTACAGCTCCCTTACCTTCCCTGTAGAGGTGCCAAGAGCCAGAATGTGATGTCACTCCAGTGCAGGCACCTCTACAGGACATGCAAGTGAGGTGTAAGCAATACATGTATAGATGGAGCTCCCTCGCGGCCCTAGCCCAACTAGAAAGGATGGTACATGAGTGAATGCATGAATCTATAACCAGCCTTTATAGCAGGGCGCACATTGGGAAGGCTTACAACAATACAAAACACAAAAATTCCCCAGCCTCAACCTGCCAGCCAGCCTGCAACCAAACAAATAGCCCTGTCAACAGTATGCGTTAAAATCAGAGGTTTTAGAGTTGCACAAACTTTTGGCCAAAAATATGTAGAAGCCCCACTGCCGCGCCAAGGCACCTCTGCAAAGTGTGGTCCTAACTCTATGTATCCGAGTCTCCAAGTGTGAGCATATTGATGAAGTCGATAAATTACATGCAGGTGTACCTGGAGGTATCCAACTCCTCCTAATGCACCTCCCACCCACAATTCTTTTGCCCGCATCGGAACGCGCAGTACCTCAATGCTGTGCGTTCCATTGCAGTGCAACTTGGGTCATGACTTAATGACCAAGGACAAATGTGGGTTCTGAGGTTACACAGGTTGAGAACCACTGTTCTAGAGGATAGGACAGAGTTTCTGGTACATGTAACTGTTTTTCTATAGTTTTTGTTTTTCCCCCCTCATTCCCATCATTGGCCCTCCCCAGGTAATAGTGCAAGCACACTTGAAATGACCCTGAAGTGGCAGTGGCTCTAAGGACTTGTTCACACCATGTCCTTTGAACTGCGTTTTTCTGCATACCACCGCACATTTATTGTGTGAACAGGGCAAATGAGACAAGTTATTTTCCATGTACCCCGTTCGCACCATATACTGTATTTGCAGTGGTTTGCTCAAAAGGGTAGTTCAACGAACATGGTGTAAGCAAGCCCCAAAAATCGGGCCACCTAGTTAAATATGTGTTAGTTTTAGCCAGCCCCATGCCGTTTTGTTGGCCAGCAAATGTGGTCTAATTTGTCTTTAGGAATGTACAGGCAGTGAGAGGGTTAGGCCTGAAATTGCCTACTCTGAGGCTGTGGTCACAATTTAAATTGAGACTACAGATTTACTTTAATTCTGACTTGCAAATTTCACAAAACTTCACTTGCAAATAAAGAGCGCATGATGCACATATTGAATATGTTTGTATCCAATTATATCTACTTGTGTGTTTATCATCTTTTTATTTTCAGCTCTTCTACTGCCAGATTCACCACCATGAGATTCGTAAATTATGTGTAGCTTTTATGAGGAAGAATGAAAAGCTATTTGACTCTGTGAGTTATCGGTGACTTTAAATTTAATTTTTAACCTGCTAAAGAATTAATACATTTTCATGTCAACTGTTTTGTTGCTATTAAGAAAAAGTAAACTAGACTGTAATGTCTATTCTATATCCATGCATGTGTGGCGCAATGGAAAATCTTCTTTTACTAGATTTTCTTAGGTGAGTGAGCTCCATTGTCCACCAGGTGGATCCATATATTAAGACTGCAGAGAGATATCGTGGCCTAGTAAAGAAGTAGTGTACAACTTCCTTGATGTATATCACGTCCTTAGGCTGCTGACCGCACTGGGGGACAGTGATTCGTGCTCCTTAAGCCACTGTGGCTGTAAAATCAGTGTAGCATTTTAAGGGAGAACATTTCCAGACGGTATTACACATTTTATGAGATCCCTCATCTAATCTTTTTTGTTTTATTTGTTTCTAGTATGTGGAAGGTCCTTTTGAAAAATACCTTCAGCGGTTAGAAGATCCAAAGGTAATGCATAATGCTGACTGTAGGTCATTTCACACAGATGGATTTGCTATTTGTGCGAATAATGGTTTGTACAGTTTGTGCTAAGGAAATGCTTGCTTGCTCTACCGGAGACTGATCAGAAAATATCCCCTAATGTCTCTCCATCTAATTGCATACAAATTTCTCTATTTTTTTTTCCGTTTGTTGCGTTTTCAATGTCCATTTTTATTTTGTCTTTTTGTTTTTTTAGGAAAGTGCTGGTCAGCTTGAAATAACTGCCCTTTCATTGATCTTTAAGTGAGTAGCCAAACGGAAATGGAGAACTCTAATGCTATCCATACAATATCGGTTTTCTGAACGTGTCAACTACTTTTAGCTAGCTTTTGATCCTACCGCCAACAATTTTGCTTGTTTAATATTTTTAATGCAAAATGCTGGTCGGCAGCCTTGCTCTATTCTGTCACTTCTACATTTCAAATCTTGTAGAAATTGCTAATAAAAATGTCACCACTTCTGTCAGATTTGCTTCTGGGCTAAAATGCTCTGCTCCACCTTTGTTGAAAGGCTCCTGCACCCTTGCTGATAATGCCAGTCATATATCCCCCCACACACTGTCTGCATAAGTGATAAGAAATTGCTCTAATGGGCAAAAACACATTTTTAGTTTAGAGGAAAGGGTTACATTGTTTTTATTGCAATCTATGCCATCCTGTCCTGGTGGTGACCTTTCTTGTGCTGGTGTCACAGGTCCAGGAGTTGAGGGAAACCTCCGTTTGGGTCACAGGGAAAAAAACCTCATAGCAATAATTGGCTGCTGTTTAAATGTATAAACCACAAAGGATTGGTGCAACTGGTTGGAGTAGTTCATTAGACATTACAAACCTTCCCCAGCAATCTATTTTGCTAGGCAACCCCATAAAATGTAATTTTTGGTGGTGCAGTTTCAAGTGTCCTTGATGTTCCAGGAGTTGTTCGTGTCAGCCCCAAGGCAATTCTCAATCTCTACTAAACATTAAGGTGATGAGGAAAGAGCTCTTTTAAAAACTGTTTTGTTGAAGTATATTTGAGGAGTAACATCTTGTATATCTAGGGCAGGGGTCGGCAACCTCCGCACTCAAGATGTGTTGAGACTACAATCCCATCAAGCCTCTGAGAGCGATGTCTGTGGCTGTCAGTCTTGCAAGCCCTCATGGGACATGTAGTTCCACAACAGTTGTAATTCCAAAGTTGCTTACCCCTGTTCTAGGGTATTTTATCAAATACATCATCTGTTTGCTCTCTAAATGTGATGCATCTCCTGATGGGTGTTTTGGTGCCCTGACCGGGCTGCTAATTGAAGCAGATAGTGCTGCCATGGTTGTCTGCACCAATTTAACTCCTTTAAGAATAGGTGAAAGAGGGAAATGATGGAAAGCAGAGACATTGTAGGCACACAGAAGTCCAATGAAGGCTGCCCTCTTACCTACGTAAAACAATCAATGACACATTCTTCTATGAACTCAAGACTGGGATGAAATTACATTGGATATCTGAAAGTATGGCATTTGGGGAGCATATGCATTATGAAATAGGCGTGGACTTTGACTACCCCATTCTTGACTGTCCTGAGATGTGGGCAGAATGTTTTGAGGAGGACAAATACAAAAGGAGCCAATTACTGATGCAATACTAGGAAATGTTGTATATCTGCTTTGTTATACCTGTACTGTAAGTGGTATTGTATATCTGTGTTTTTATGAGCTGCTATTTAGGTTGCCAAATAGTGAAATATATTTTACTTTATTTGCACGTATGTAAAGTAAGCATTGTTGCCACCAGCAAAGTGTTTTGTGGTGATTTTATATTTTACTTGCCTACCCTTTTAAGCATTGAAGGACCAATAATAGAAGGTCAAACTAAAACAATTAGTTAATATAAGGTTTAATAAAAGAATGAGGTTAAACGTAACTCATGGAATAAGTTTATATACTCTAATTTCATAGCTTTTGATCATATTAATGATGATTGGATTGTTTTGAATAACACAAAATATTTAATTCTTTTTTCTACCTCCCAGTCAGAACTTTATTTTGTATAAAAGTCCCGGAAAACCACCTACATATGCAACTGATATTAACTGTGATGGAAAGGTAGGCTTCACAGAGGTGGTGGTGGTGATTCGTGTGCGTATATGTTCTCACTATACAGTGCTTACAATATACAGTATGTAATAGTATTGTTTATAGGAACAGCGTTGGGATCAGGTATGCAGGACTTCTAGTAATTATTTCACTAAAAATTAAACTTGTGTGGCACGACATGCATGTTATTTGACTTCAAGGTTTGCAGTGAGCCATATAGATTTTTTTATTTTTTTTAGGGGTGATGTATAAAAGCAGTGTACCACATGCTCCTGGTTGCCTTATTGCAAGGAAATTATGACCTGTTTTAAAGCAAAAAATAAATTAAAAAAATTATATGTAGCCGCATTAGTGCATTTGTAGCAAAAACTGGACTGTCCATAAAAAAAATGAGCCCGAGGAGTACAGCGTGGGCTGTGGATTGATGGAGGGAAGGTATCATCAAAGGAAAAAATGTGATAGTGATGCAAATGGCTGACAGTGACATTCTCTTTCATGTCCAATAGACTTCTCATTCTTGGTTCAGTTTTTCTTTTCTCTTTCTAAATGTGTTTGTAATTCCCCTCCAAGAATGATGTCTCACAGGCATGCAGATGTTCTCCTCTGTGTTTAATGTATAGCTATACAGATTTTTATACCATTTTTACCAGGGTAAAATTGGCTGTACTTTCATTGTATGAGCTATGCCACATTACAGTACAAATATCTGCTTAGATGAACAAGGAAGATAAACTTGCACAGTTGATGCAGTACTGCTTTTGAGCATAATTAGAGACCTACTGAGTGATGCCTGTAATGTGACCTTTGGGCACTAGGCTTTGCCTGTGGGTCAGTGGATCCTCTGGTGGCCCCATGGGATCAGTAGAATCTGACCTAGGACTATCCTCCTCTGAAACCCCTTTTTCATTTTATTATGAAGGTTTGAGATGGAGGGCATTCCAATGATTGTTGGAACTTCCAACTGGCTGAGGAGGATGTGGTACTACAACCCGATTTAATCTTCAGTCACACCATCCTGGAACCACTTTCCTTCCTACGTTTGTTTTTTTTTTGCAGCGTTTCACCTCAACCAGGACATTGTTCTTAATCTCTTATGTACAGCTCGAGTACTTTAAGTGCATCACTAGGAATTTTCCCTTCTCTGTCCGAATGTCATTCACAATGTTCAGGTGTTTCTCTCAGCAATTGCTTAGTAAGACTGCCCGTCATTCTTGATGATTCAGCTTCTCCTTTCAAAATTTCTCAGTGATTTAGATACATTGTTAAATGCTCTAGGGACCCAGTGTGGCTAACACTTGGTGCTGTTCAAATCTTTGCCTTGGTTGCTGAGCTAGTGTAGTAGATGGCTCACCCACTACCCCCACTGCTGTTCGACCACACTGCTGGCAAGAAGACAAATCTACAACTGGCTCCAAATCACCGTGCAGGGGGGAGAGGGAATTCACACAGAGCCCACACAACTGCTGCCCTGCCTCCTCTGAAAGCTGCCAGGATGGAACATCTGTACTTGGGAGGCTGAGACCAGACTTGCCGTATGGCTGACTACTATTTCACTGGAGAGAGAGACTACAGTAATAGCATTTTACTTGTTTTGTTGTAAATGATGGCATGCTGGAGAAAAACATTGCAATTCACAAAAGCACAATCCTACAAAAATATAAACAAGCTGCTACACTAGTGTTATAGCTGGGGTGTGGTGTTGTGGCCTTGTGTTTTTTTTGTGAATGATTGTTCTTCTCTCCAGCCTGCTATCATTCACAATAAACAAGCCAACCGCTACTACTGTACACTCTCTCCTCTAAATATGTGGCCACTGTTAAGCAGGTCTGATCTAAGTAATTTTGGTCCATCAAAGTCACTTTTCTGTACAAGGAAGGTGGCAGAGGTGGTACAGGGCTGGAAGAGTAGATGGAGCACTACAGATTGAAGCGGGGAGGTAGCTTCAGTGCGGTTTGTAGTTCATCCATAGGAATTCCCTTAAATATGGCTTCAGTCAGTGGTGGAGCTACAGCCAGCAAATGCAAAATATTTTTTTTCCAAACCACTGCACACATTTTGGATGGAGTTCCTTGGGGCATTAAACAAGGATTTTCGAGTTTTGGTGATACTTCTTTGGGGTCAAGGTTCCACCTCTTCCTGTTATGGTCTACTCTATTAGGCCACTCTGATTGGGTCTGCCTGTCAGTTTTTCTGGTGGACTCAATCGGATGCTTAATGGGCGTCTGTTTACAGCTGGTTCCCCCTACCTCTGGCCAGGCCCGGGGAAACAGATGTATCAGAGATTACTGCTGTAATCAGCCTGTGTAAAAGGGACCTTCGATGCCACGTGTGTGTGTGTGTGTGTGGTTTTTTTTTTTCCCCAGCTTTAACTGTTTTGAGACTTTTAAACTGAGTTTTGTTTTAAGCAGCTGAGTTGCTAGAATGATTTTTAGTTACTTGTTGAATTGTTCTGTGTTTTTGAGTTTTGCTAAACCTCTGTGAACTGGTCTGTATCTTATTTGTATTTATTTTGCTGGTAAAGAGCATGATCTCTTGAACGCCTTATGTGCCAGCTACTGAACTCTTTTAGACAGTTGAGTAGAAAAATTGCTGAAAAATGCCCAGAAAATAAAGCTGAAGATTAGAATATAAAATGTAGTTTTTTCCAGGTTTTGCTATTGCGAAATAGTCTGAGAATATGGGGGTAGACCCTGAATCTTGACCTGATAAATTACTTTGTGCAAATGAAAAGTATTGTGTACAGTATTAAACCAAGTTGGCTAATAAGGGTGCAGTTGCCTATTGCAGGATGAAACCTAACACAGATGGCTCAAACAGTAGACATACTGACAGCTGTAGGAGTGCTTAAGTGCATACATAATATATGTTTGACTAACCCAATATTTCTCTAACCTTTTGATTAATTTATTGCTTGTGTGCTTCAAATCACTGCAATTTTATAGATGGCATTTCATTATTATCCTAGAAGAAATCTCAGTCTGTAAATATCCCAGTTCATTCTCATATTGCATACCAGGTTTTTTTTAGTAGTGCTGCTGTCTGGTCCACATGCTTTTCCACGTGGAGTCTTTTCTAGAGATGTTCTAGTAGCTTTAGACAATACAACTTTTCTTTACTGTTCAGATTTAGATATCCCTGCACCCTACCAATTGAACCAGCTTGTAACAGTCTAGGGCAGGGATAGGGAAACGCTGGCCCTCAAGCTGTGGTGAACTACAAATCCTATCCATCTGCCTCCCAGAGTCATGCCTTTTTGCTGTCAAGATTCTTGCAATAACACATGGGACTTGTAGTTCCACAGCAGCTTGAGGGCTAGAGTTTGCCTAACCCTGGACTAAGACATACAGATGTGAACATATAATGCCATGGACTATTCTGCCCATGGAGAATCTGTGTGTTAGAATATTCTGCTTTTCGAGATACATTGGGTGATCCAGAAGGTTGAAAATGAATCTTATTACCAGCAGTGAAGATGCATTTCAATCATAAATTAAGGGTTGTTTAAAAAAAATTAATCAGAAGTAGCTAAGCATTTTGCTTGGTGCTTTCATCACCTGTTGGTGAATAAGGATTGTTTAGTGCTTGGTTATGACCCATTTAGTTTTGTATTGTTTGGTGCTGTCTAGTTTGTTTTTCTTTTGTATTGCAGATAATGTTGTGTTGTTCCACCAATGGTCACTATGACTCAGTGTTTACAAAAAATTTTCAAACAACTGCTGCAATTTGCCAAGGTATGCATGTTTTATGCACTGTAGTTATGATGCCCATTTTATTTTAAGTTGTACTTCAGAATTTATTGGCCATGTTTGTGAAACCATTTGAGAAAGATGTAAAAGCCTTTGCCATAGACCCCTAAATAAATGTGTTACCCCCTACTTGTTCAGAAGGGATTAAATTGATTAAGTTCTCGAGAGAGGATTAATTTACCATTTTACTAGTCTCCAGTCCAGACTGCAGATCTATTAGTTTCAAACACATTAGATTAAAAACTGATTTAAAAGGAACCCATTTTGCTTTTACAAAATTGTGAGATATATGTCTATTGTCTCTTTATTTCATAGCTGTTCTCTATGAGTGCCTATACAGAGATGTGTTTGGCGTGGATGAGCGCGAACTGATTGCAGCCGTTGAGCTTTTTCGGAGTGGCACAAAAAAGAATCGTAACAGTGCATCTACTGGCAGTGAAGATGCCAATTATGATTGTACAGCAGATTATAACAAGACATTAACTGACATCAGGTATCTCTTCGGGTACTATTGAGGACATATACAAAAAACTAAAACACACAGTGTTGATTTTGTGTTTAAAGCTTGGTGCCTTTTATATACATAATGGAGCATTTATTGTGTTATGTTCTGGGATATCTTGAACTCCATCTGAGAAATTACCCTCCACTTCTGAAAAACATTTTATCTTCCTGTTAATATGCCATGTCAGAAAAGCAGTTATAGGGAGCAGCTTTGTTTTTAGCAGCTAAAGGAGCTAAGGCCCCGTTCACACCAAGCGGTTTCATCGCATGGATTTTTCCACTTTGAAAAGCCAACATTTAAAATCCAATACATTCCTATGTGGGCAGTTCCAATATGGCTGGCGCCCGAAATGCTCCCTAAGCTACCTTTGTAGCGCTGATCAGCACAACTTCCATATAGACTTTAATGAAAATGCGCTGATTAGCGTATTTTTTAAATGCTTTTCATTGCTGAAACGTGTATAAAAACGTGCTTCAAAAAAAAGGCTGTCGCTCTGGTGTGAATGGCACCTAATAGAGGCAGGCACGGCACCGTAGGCATGTGTTTCTCCTGGATACAAAATGTTTGACATCCAAGATCTTTTTAACATCTAGACCTCAATACTGATGCAGCTTTTGGATATACTGGTCTGGTCCATTGATATCTGATGCCATTTCCATTTGGTGGCAGAAGATGTGGGTCTCTAAAAGGGGCTTTTTTTTTGTGGTTTTTTTTTTTTTTTTTTTTTTTAATGAAACCTAGCAGGTAGATCACTTAAAGGCAGACCTTCAGGCAAAATATACAAAAAGGTAAAATGAATAGCTCATTACTCCAATATTTGCCTTTGATGCGTGTGTGTGTGTGTGTGTTTCCTGGCTCACTTGCTGTCTTACATCATACAACCCATTTTTCTCTGGGCCTAAGTCTTTCTTGACCGAACTGTCCTGTCTGTGCCTGGACAGGGAAATAAGTAGCACCGAGATGAGCTCATCTTTCTGTTACTCTGCTTTTTCTTTCTATAAACATGCTTCTTGTTAGCGCATGAGCGGATTGGCTCCTTGTACTGCATATTCCTATCGCACTATTCCTACGGATGTGCAGGGATTGCAAGAGGATGCCACCAGGTCATATTCAGGTACTTGAACTGCATGCATTTTAAAAATGTATTTATTTTATATCTGCCTAAATTCAAATTTAGGTCAGATGTACAATAAAATATATACCGAATATATATACAATGAAAATAAGACCTACCCCGAAATTAAGACCTAGTTGTGACTATTCCCAGGGTCGGTGGTGGCATAAAGGGGAACTTAAAGAGTAGAGAATCAGCGGTGTCAACGAAGGCAGCGCTAGAGGAAGCGAGGCGGCAGTGCAGGGAGCAGAGCCACATAAGCCGATGTTTCCTCTAAGCGCCGACTCCTGTCACAGGCGGAGTTATACCAAATGCACTCTGCCTGTGAGGAATCTATAGTGAAAGTGTGCTTCGCTGGTTACCAAATTGCTCTAGGAAAGGTATGGCAGCCCTGATTGCCCTGATCACCCTATTCTTAACTTTGCCATTTTGGATTATTTCATTTGGATTTGCATTAACTTTTGGATAGTTATACATAAAAAAAGGACCTACCCCGAAAATAAGACCTAGTGGGTTTTTTTGAGCCCAAAAAAATATAACAGTGTCTTCTTTTCAGGGAAACTGTGAGAATTCAAAGAATTTTAATTTTCCCATACTAATTTTGTTCTTTCAGGACAGAAGATTGGGAAAAGAAAGGTGGTGAGACTTCAATAGAGGAGAAATTAAAGAGCAATGCAGAAGAAGCAAAGGTAAGGTAACTGTTGATCAACCATCTGCCACCCCTCTAACCCCCCCACACCTTTTTATAAAAAAAGACACCCCTTTTACAAGTCAAAAGTCGTACTGTTCAAAAAATACCCAAGCTTGCAAATGCTGTTTTGCCTGAATGGTCACAAATTCTCACACTCCAAACTATTAGGTGCATAGGCGTCATGATCAGGTATCATTAAATGTTTTTTTGGCTTTGCTGGAGCCATATGTCAGAATAAAACTCACTTGTAAAGGTTAAAGCTACATAGGTGTAGTGTTAAAGGAAATCTAAATATATATTTATATACCTTATCACTACATATTAGGTCTTATGCATATATAGATATAGTCCAAAAGTATTGGGACACCCCAAATCATTGGATTCAGGTGTTCTGTGAAATTTCTTGCTATTAAATATTCCACGGTCAAGCAGTATTATAACAAAGTGGAAGAAACTGGGAACAGCAGCAACTCAGCCACGATGTGGTAGGCCATGTAAAATGACAGAGCAGGGTCAGAGCATGCTGAAGCACGGAAGTTGCCAACTGTCTGCAGAGTCAATAGCTACATGGCCATGGCCAAGCATCTGCATCAAGCCTTACATCACCAAGTGCAATGCAAAGCATCAGATGCAGTGATGTAAAGCACGCCACCACTGGATTCTAGAGAAGTAGAGACGTGTTCTCTGGAGTGACAAATCACGCTTCTCTGTCTGGCAATCCGATGGACGTGTCTGGGTTTGGCGGTTGCCAGGAGAACGGTATTTGCCTGACTGCATTGTGCCAAGTGTAAAATTTGGTGGAAGAGCGATTTATGGTGTGGGGTTGTTTTTCAGGGGTTGGGCTTGACCCCTTAGTTCCAGTGGAGGGAACTCTTAAGGCATCAGCATACCAAGACATTTTGGACAATTTCATGCTCCCAACTTTGTGGGAACAGTTTGGGTATGGCCCCTTCCTGTTTCAACATGACTGCACACCAGTGCACAAAGCAAGGTCCATAAAGACATGGATGAGCGAGTTTGGGGTGGAGGAACTTGACTGGCCTGCACAGAGTCCTGACCTCAACCCTATAGAACACCTTTGGGATGAATTGGAGCGGAGAATGCGAGCCAGGCCTTCTCGTCCAACATCAGTACCTGACCTCGCAAATGCGCTTCTGGAAGAATGGTCAAACATTCCCATAGACACACTCCTAAACCTTGTGGATGCCTTCCCAGAAGAGTTGAAGCTGTTCTAGCGGCAAAGGGTGGGCCAACTCAATATTGAACCCTACGGACTAAGACTGGGATGCCGTTAAAGTTCATGTGCGTGTAAAGGCAAGCGTCCCAATACTTTTGGCAATATAGTGTTTGTTTTTTTTTCTTTTGAATGTTTTGTGGGACATTTGTCAGAATTAACTTTAGTAATTATCAGCTGCTACAGAAAATCTAAAATTTAACATGATTTTTATAGACAACAGAAAATCCCAACAAGATGCCTTTCCCATATAAAGTGTTAAAAGCACTTGACCCAGAAATCTACAGGAATGTAGAATTTGATGTCTGGCTGGACAGTCGAAAAGGTAAGCATGTGGCTAACTTAGTGGAAGCCCTGTGATCAATCGTTTTCTTATATTGTGTTTATAAAATCCTTGCCTATAATAGAGGTATTAGAGAATTCCGGTTCTTGTGTTTTTGGTATGGGCTTACACTTTTCATTTGTTTTTATATTTCACTTTTTATATTTTTCATTTCACTTTTTATTTGTTTTATATTTAAGCATTCCATTGATCAGTTATTCTTTTTCTATGATTTCGCAGAACTCCAGAAAACTGAATATATGGTCTTTGCAGGAAGGCAATATTGTTTGGGGGACAAATGTCAGGTGAGTGAATAATGCAGATTGCTTTGTTAGCTTAGTGTAACTGTCACTTTATGATGGTCAGCACAGTGGCTTAATGGTTAAGATTTCTGCCTGGCAGCACTGAGGGTCCCTGGTTCAAATTCAGGTCAAGACACTATCTGCAAGGAATTTACATGTTGTACCTGTGGGCTTCCTCCAGGTTCCTTCCACACTCCAAAGACATGCTGGAAGGTTAATTGGCTCCTGTCTAAATTGGCCCTGTATTCGTGTGCAATGGGGGCCTTTAGATTGTAAGCTTCTTGATGGCAGGGACTGATGTGAATGTACAGTATGTAAATTGTCAGTGCTATATAAAAATAAATTCTTCAACAAAAAGGAATTGTACATATAGCCCTCAAATGCAGGATTTACCACCCTTGCAGTAAGGGCAATATGTGAAACATTTCCTGGATCTGGCCACCGTGTGATAAACATCCACACTTCCCACTCACCGGAACATTCTGACCATAAAATTATAAATGGCCAAATGTAGCCTACCTCTCTCCACTTATCATGCGCTCCTCAACTTATCCAGAACTTTTCTCCTCCTTCTGTCCTCCACTCTTCACCAGCTCACTTCTGATCTTCACCGCCTTTCTCCACCACTAGTTTTTTCAGAATGCTGCCTCATTAGAAATGCTCTTCAGAAACATTCAATCTCAGGGGAAATTATGTAAAAAAAATGCCATAGTGTACTAAATAGATTAAAAAAACTTATTGAAAAGAATTAAAAACACTCGCATAAAATCACTGGAAGTCACTATGTGCCTGCTGTATCAATAATTGTTTGCTTGTGCAGGCGCAATGACATCAGCATGCAGACGCCTATCTATTTAATACTTTAAGTTTTTATCTACTTCCAACACTATGGGATTTTTCACTTAATCTCCCCTGGGACTGAATGTTTCTGGGGATGTTTGTTTCTAAAGAGGCAGCAAGAGGCCGCAATCTGAAATGACTAGTGGTGGAGAAAGGCGGTGAAGATCGGAAGTGAGCTGGTGAAAAGTGGAGACGGAAGGAGGAGAAAACTTCTGGATAAGTTGAGGAGCGCAAGTAGAAAGAGGTAGCCTACATTTTGACCATTTACAATTTGATGGTCAGAATGTTCCGGTGAGTTTGGATGTTTATCACATGTTGGTTGCTGGATCAGGGGAGAAGTTTCACAGAGAGCACTTCATCTGATTCTGGTTTAATCCCAGTATACGGGTGGAAGTAAATATAAATATAAAATATAAACAAAACATTGCCTACCACTTCCCAGGCAAGGACAGTGAAATGGGTGATGGCTGCATTTGAGACTTGACTATAAGGCTCTATACTATTTGTTGGGAGGGCTTTGCTGAATTTTTTTATATGATGATACAGTTGCACTTAAAACATTTTACTGCTTGCAATTGTTGTATAGGTACGCTTAGAGCCTGGTGGACGATACTATAACGCCCATATCCAAGAAGTTGGGCATGACAGCAATTCTGTAACTGTGTTTATTGAAGAGCTTGCTGAGAAGTAAGTTGTTCATATTCCATACTGTATTTAGTGTTAAGTTTACTGCACAGAACCCACATCTTGATCTATGTCCTTAATGATTACCTAAAGCTTCCTTTTCCACCTGTGCACTCTGAGGGGCTCCTTATCCTTAGCCGCCTCCCAGCCGGGGGCTTTCTGGGTCTGAGCAGGCGTATTTAAACATCCCACCAGGTACGCCCACTTGCGCATGTGAGCGGGAAACTGCCTAAAGTCAAACAGGGAGTGATGCCTGTTACCATACAAGCTGTTCTCTCCGAACACTTAAAATGCATATGGATGTTCCAGGAGGACGTAATGGCAGCCCACAGCTTTCCATCCCATCTTTTAAAAATTAGCTTGTATAGAAAAGCTATCAGTTTATGCTGTTTTTCTATGGCAGCACAATATCTCCAAGCCCCTGGACAGTAGCCCTTTGCTAGTTTCAGGTGTGTGGTTGCCATTGCTAACGTTGGAGGCCTTCATATTGAATGACTGTGATAAACCTCCAGTGCCTGGGTTGTTTATCCTTTTATGTTTCTAGATTACATATGTTCAGTTGATAAAAATAAAAGTAGAGCTTTGATGGCCACTGAAACCTGTAACTTTTAATGATTAAATGAGGTGATTTGACATCTCTGCTTATGGGGTTTTTGGATTTCTATCAGGCTATTTCTACTGCTCCATGATAAAATAGCA
Organism: Nanorana parkeri; assembly: GCF_000935625.1. Classification (NCBI taxonomy): domain Eukaryota; kingdom Metazoa; phylum Chordata; class Amphibia; order Anura; family Dicroglossidae; genus Nanorana; species Nanorana parkeri. Next base: position 635,331 of record NW_017307136.1, on the reverse strand, counting down.
TTGTGTGTGTGTGTCCTGTTTGATCTCTTACATAAACTTCACTTTAATATCCATATACCTTGGATGACTTCCTTTCTTTATTTCCCAGGCACATTGTGCCACTTGCCCATTTAAAACCGGTGACTCAAGTGATTCCAGTTCCTGCCTGGAATTCATCCACTAATCGGAAAAGTACAAACTACCAGAAAATACCTGCGGGTTTCAACAATGACCTAGGTTTGTACTTTATTTCTAATGTGTTTCCTGGTTTTGTTCCTCTATACACATTTTATACATGGTTTTACTTGCATAGAGTTTTTTGCCAGAGCCTGACAAATTTGAATGTTGTAAAATCCAAAGTTGGGATCCATTTGTTTAACATGCAATTTTCTTGAATTGTGCTGTGATCTTGTGGTTCACAAAGCATTTTCAGTAAGCATCATACCTTTTAGGGGTTTGGCATAATTTGAGATTTCTCCATCTAAAATAAGAGCATGCAATAGACACTGATTACAGGCAGTCCCCGAGTTATGAACAAGATAGGGACTATAGGTTTGGTCTTAAGTTGAAACAGGTACATTTTTTTCAGTGCAACTCCAGCCAAAATGTTTTTGTTTTGGATGGCATAGGGAAGGGTTTACCCCCTGCAAAGTTTGTTTTGCAGTATGTGTGCCCCTGTTCAGAAGATTTCACCTCACTTTCTGTCCCTGTGGCAATTGGATTTTGAAAATGTTGGGTTGTCGTGGAAACAAGGCTTGGTGATAAAGCTTCAGTGGAGACATCTTTTTCCAATGATCACTTACAGGAGTAAATTTCCCTTCCTAGGGGTAGATTTCCTTTCACTTCCTGTTGTCTCAAGGACAGCAAGTGAGATTAAATCTTTCTAATGAGGATACAGACACTAGTAAAAACCTCAGTGACCCGGAAGAGGTGGGCACCCCTTGTCTGCACCTCTAACGAGAGCTAATTTCCTGTAATGTACGTACAGTACTACAAACCAGACCCAAAAAGGCCGGCACTTCTTGTCAGCGCTGTAGCATTACAACTACCCCTGCTATACAGTAATGGCCTCCGTTTTTGTAAGTAGAAGTTGTATGTAAGTCGGATGTATGTATCTCGAGGACTTCCTGTATAGGCAAATTATTTTACAGGGGTTTTTTTTCTCTCCACATGCTATTGTTGCAGCATTGGTAAATCTGCATGCATGCTGTGGGAGGCATGTTGTATATGTGAAGTGAAAAAAAAAAACATGACAGGAGCACTGTTAAATTGTACTTGTAAGCAGGTGTAAACCTTTCTGGTTGGAAAGCTTTGTGAATCATGTTTAATATCCTAGGGGAGATTTCCAGATATTAAATGGGCAAGTATTCTAAAATTGCTAAGCTGCTTCTGGAACAGTGTACACATGAGAATAAAATGCACAAATCTGGGTGGGTATTTTTGTTCAGTCACTGTGACCTTAAAATATGTAGTAGGAAACCTTTTTTTTTTTTTTTTAGAGCTTGATCTGAAATCCCGGAAGAGGCTATTCAAAAAAGTACGTGGGAAAGAGGTCTGTATAAATCAAATTTGAATGTAGCTATGAAGGCGATGCCAAGCCAAAAACACAAACCTCTCCTATCTGATTTAATTCACTTCCAGGCTCCACCAAATATAACATCTTATGAACACTTCCAACCTCTCCAATCTCCACGTCGTCAAAGCCGAGGATTTGGCATATCAAAGTAGGTATTAACAAATTGCAATAATATGAACCTTGGTAAAGATTACTTTTGTGTTTTTTTGTTTTTTTTTAGACCACATGACAGGGCAGTAAATATGTGTATGTACTTGGATAATTTAACATGGAATCTTCTTCTGTAAGTGTTTTTTTTTTATTGCTATCATTCTGCTATTAAACAAAAGTATTGCTGTATCCTCTGGCAAGGTTTTTTTAAAAAATTTTTTAACCTCGACTTCATGTTCCAATTACCACAGAGGAACTGAGAGGAAATGGTCTACCCTGCAAGAATGGAGAGATGCATGCCAATCTATACCTGGCAGAGGTCCTAACCCTACCATACTCTGTCCAAATCCCAGATTTAAAATTCGTGCTTGCTGAGGTTCCGCTTAACTTTAAATGTACCAGCAGTGGAACTGAAAACAACATAGCTTTGGTAGTTCTATATCTATCTTACTGGCATAAATTGCACAGAAAGTTAAATTTGATAAACTACTGGAACCAGTTAGACTTCAAACAAAATCAGCAAGGTGCACCTGTATTTCCAAATCACATTATTATTTTCTGCAGAGTGATAACAAAAATACTGCCCCTTACTACATATATTTGAATTATGAATTTAGGGTTTTTGATCTCTGAAGCAAATTGGTAATTTTGATCATTCAGATGTTTAGGTCTTTAAAAAAAAATAAACAAAACCTTTTTAAAAAAAAAGGGAAATATAACTTTTTTTTATTCCTGGTTTGTACTTGAGTGAATTTTTGTTAATGTAACTTGCGTACATATGCATTTTATGTTTCTCATATTCAAAGGTCTTCACCTCGATATATTGACAGACATGCCATAATGAGTCCAGAGATCCCTTTTTACCACAGTCCAGGCAAGAGGTGTTACCAGAGTTTTGATAATTATACTTATCGGACACGGTAAGCAATTAAAACCATAATTGTTTTGGTACAAAGGATCAATTCTGCCCTTGTGCAATAACACAACCCTAGTCAGATATATTGGATACAACAGAAAAGAGAAACAGCAGTGGTATAGAAAGGTAATATTTTATATAGCATATTAAATGGCAATTTATCATGCAGTAGAAAATGATCCTTAGATGGGTATTTTTGCCTTTTGAAAAATTGAAAAACTTGGCATAATCTGCCAATACGGGATATTCATGATTTTCACAGGAGTAAGTACTGTGGGGGACTAAGTGTGTCCAAGCTTGCTTATAGTATATACCACCTGATAAAATCAAGTTTAATATGGTGTAGGTAATCAGTTTCTCCTGCAAAAGCAGGAGAATGTCAAAGCAAATACAACTTTATTGAACTTGGGCATTGTAAACTGCAGCCCCACCTAGGTCAATGCTATTAGCCAGGATCCCTGCCCCTTTGTTAACAGTCACCCGTTGGCTAAGGAATCCCCTGGCTAGCGGCTGAATGGGGCCAGTGATGAGTCCTTGGTTGCTAGGCCCTTAGCGGAAAGCTGACCTCTACTGTAGCTGGAGAGTCACGTTAGGGGAGGTGGTTGAACAGCCTATGTAGTTCACTAATCTGCAAACAGCCTGAGTTCTGGTTAAACCCTGCATGAGGTTTGACCTCATTCCTACGCTAGACGTGTGTTAGGCCTTTGCTGTCCAAAAAGAACATTAGAGAAAGACTACACTTCGATATTGAACATCTAGATAAAAAAACAGGCCTTTTGGAACAATGTGCAGAAGACTGATCAATTTTAAGAATTCTTTGGTAACAGACAATTGTATTTCTATTTTTTGCAAAACCCAAGACAGCATCTACATCTTGTCAGTGTGCTTAATAATGATGTAAAGCTATGTATCAAAAGTTGAAGATGAACCGAAAATTGGTTTTTCAGCACAAAAATGAACTGAAGCACACAGCAAATCCACGAAAGCTCGCCTTACAATCTGATGGTAGATCTAAAGGAAATTGTACAAACCACTATGTAGTGCAAGGGCTTGCCTGATTAAATGCAGATTGATTGTATAGACTAGGGGCTTATATTACATAGTTTTGGTAGATCTAAAGTTGATATCAATACTATCAATATTAATTGGTGTGTTATTTCAGAAAATGATGATGTAGTTGATTGAAATCTCAACTCAGACTGATGTAGTTTCTCTTTACAGTAGGATAATGTGATAGATTTCCCATGCTTGAAATATTCTCCTATTTTATAAAGCCCTTTATTCTATCACCACTGGAAGAGTTGAGATTGCATGCCTGGTGGAAAAACAGGTATACAAGAGTGAAGCAAGGGGAGTGTGTGATTTCCACATCTATCGCATAAGGCTATGAAATGTGCAAGGGTCAGGGCCAAAATAACAGGTTTGTCGAGGGGATAGCCATTTTATGAGAGCAATTGGCACATTAGCTGCAGCCTTAATTTCCAAAGACACCCTATCCAGTTTCTCTGGGACTTGGGGAGTAAACAGTTAGGGACTGGGCTAGTTGGAAAGCTTGGTAGTAAGGTATTGTTAGTAATTACCTTTTGGAGAGGTAGAGAATTGTTTGATAGCCTAGGCCCTTTTTTTTTGCCCCTAAAATAAAGGTGAAGGTTTTTGTATGGAATATCTGCAAGTCTGCACGTACAAGACCAATTGGCAGTGCTCTAAAATACGGTAGCTTAAGTGGGTAAAAGGGTCATTTTGACTTTATTCGAGAATCTGTTTCCCAAGAGAATGTGAAAGACCATAGATCTTGTGAGATATTTATATATAAATCCACAGACTTGGAAGTGTTAACCTGTAGACCCAAAATCCCAGCAAAGCCATCTAGAATACTTTACAGTAATTCATGTGAGATGGTGGTAATGTTAGGAATAACAATAAATGGTCCGCAGATAGTGCACATTTATGTTCATGTCCTCCGCAACTGACTCCCTTTTAAACCTCTATATTTTCCCTAATCAGTATTGCAAGGGGCTCAATTGCCAAAGCAAAAATCAAAGGGGGGCAAACCCTGCCTTATACCCTAATGAATAAAAACTGGGCCAGATCAGATAACTTTGCATGTGAATCAGAGCCTGAGGGCCAGAATAAAGATTATGAAGTATATAGAGAAAATGAGGACCAAACCACCAGGTTTCTAATGTAAATGGATAACGGCACAAAAATGTTTTGCCTGTTTAATAGCTTGTTGTATTTCTCCCAGGGTTATGGTTTCATGTAACAGATCAGAAATATTTGCTTTGAAAACTTTTTTTTAATTATTCACAAGTAGTAAAATGGACAAGCACAATTTTTTTTAGGTGGTTGTTTCTGTTACAGGTCGTATACGCGGAGCCGTAGGCAGATGCCATGTGTAAATAAAGAATGTCAGTTTGGCTTTATGTCCGACAGAGATGACGAACAGCGAGGCTTGGAAGACAATATAACTTATTATGAAATTGAGGAAGGAGATGAAACGGCTTTCCCAACTATGCCTGTATGTGTCAACACACAGCTGGTAATTGAATTAACGAAATTTGATTTATTGAGTCAATTTAACTTTTTAATGGTTAAAGTTAGAGCAGCATAAACTGCTACTTCAGTTTTGGTGAGATGCTGGCTAAATTGAATTACTTACTAAATTTGTACACATGCACTTGCTGTTGAGCTTCTCCCATATAATCTTGGTCAACATGAGCCCTGCAAGTCCTTTTTAAAGCCCTACTCCCTGCTTCTGTTTGAGTATTTTCAATATCTACAAATGGGCAGCACACGAATACCAATGCCCAGTGCAAATCTCAAGCCCCTTTCCAATGATTGCTGGTGCATTTGGTCTTTAAATGCTTAATATATTACATTCTTTAATATCTATATAGAAATCTAACCATACTTGCCTGAGATGTTTAAGGTCTCCCATTGTCGCTTCAGCTTTCAGCCTGAGAAGAGCCATGGTATGCCCACAATATAGCAGCAGATAACTGTCAAATAGTTCTTCTCTTCTATCATAGACGGTATCCCAAGTCTCTGTCAACCCTGCTTAAATGGTACATATTTGATGCTGAAATCTAAAGTGATGCCAGGGTTGCCAATTTATCACTCCTGTAGAGAATTTGGTACCAAGTGCCAAGTTATAATTTTAATCCTAGCTATAATGTATCCTGTAGTAATTAATGCTTTTTGTCTTTTTTTTGTTTTTAGAATCAAGGTAGCACAATGGTTCCTGCTACAGGTTTTTGGGTTGCAAGGAGCAGTCCTAACCCTATTGGCCATGGCAAATCAAATCTGAATTCATCTGAAGATGAAATTGATGAGCCAAGTGACAATGGTAAGAACATTACACAAAGTGGTCTTGGTCAGTTGTTTAATGTTAATATTTGAAGTCTTCTATGTACTATGGTAAATGGATTTTGATCTTAATGTTAAGAATTAGCGGAATTTTGTTGGGATCATGCTGCACTTTGCTATGGAACGTCACACATCTTTTGAATGAAATGAAAACATCCCTGCTGATTCCTCTTCTTGCTTTGTGTATGTACCCTGCCCCCATTAAATCTTAGGGTTGATCCGTACTGCAGCACTTGTGCACCGTTAAGAGGACTTGCAAGGTTATTTTGATTTATAAAGGCTGTGTAGTGCTGGGCCAGGATACTGCTGGAACTGGGAGAAAAGTATATATTTGAACAGGTGGGATCTATTTAGGCGGGTGGGAGGAATTATTAAAGTATATCGGTAGCAAAGTACAGACCACTCAAAGCTTTATAGATGCTTGCCTAGTCTGATGCTCTTTATTGTGTTTTTATAACTGTGCAGAAAAGATTAGACAAAACAAGACCTACAGTTGCTCCGGCAGCCCAAGTGTAAGTTAACACACATGGTCTGTTGTGTGAGACGTTTATCTATTCAGGGCTGTTTTTACAATTTTGTAAATCGAACATATGTTCAATATAAATAGTATATAGTTGAATAGGAATTTTACTTGGTCTTCCAAAGAACATTTTGTGAAGACTGTTAAGCTTTTTTCTCTCCCTTTCATTGATAATGCTATCCTTGGAGGCCTTTTCCTCCACCATGGACAGTTTTGTGTCCTGTATGGAGCGTGCCCCACGGAAGCGCGCTTTGCCGGCCCCCTCATCGGTCTTTTCTGGGGATTCTGCGGAAGAGGGGGAAATTTCTACTGCGGCCGCACAGCCCGACCAGGGGGACTCCTCTCAGGCGGAGTCTGGTAGTAGACGACGAGTCGGGGTTATTACCCTACAGTACATGATCTCCGATCTGTTCCCTGTGTCCTTCAATGAACGGAGAGAAAAGGATTTTACGGTGAGTACCAAAATCCTATTTTTTTTTCTGCAAATGTTTTTTCATTCCGAATTGTAACATTTATTGTCTGTGATCAAACTGTTCAGTCTGACTGCAGAGATTTAAAGATGCATGCTATCGGGACGCTAGCGAGCAGCCGAACAGCATGGACGCCTGCTGACTCGGCTCCGCACGACCTGGGCGTGTGACTTTTATCACAACGATCACCTCACCCCCCCATCTACTCCCAATTTTACCGTCTGACTCCCCTAAATCTCCGGCACCGCCATGGTCCAGCCGCCGGAAAAACCAGCCGCCGGAAAAACCAGCCGCCGGAAAAACCAGCCGCCGGAAAAACCAGCCGCCGGAAAAACCAGCCGCCTCTATATCCTCTATATATATTCTAGGTGGTACTTGTCAGGGATGCCCCCTCACCCCTTCTTTTCCTCTTAGGTGGGCTAAAGGCTCAATGGCTAATTCAAACTAACCCCAATATCCACGGTATCGCCAAAGGAGCAGCAGGCTATAAACTCCATATGTTCACGGACGACATATTACTCACCCTTTCTCAACCCATCATCTCCCTCCCTCCCTAACCTATCCTCACTCTTACACTCATTTGCCCAAGTCTCTAATCTAATGGTCAATAATGACAAATCCTGCGCGCTCAACATCACACTGACACCCCGGCAGGTATCCGACCTTAGCCACAACTTCCAATTTAAATGGCACACTTCACACCTAAAATATCTTCGTGTGAACATCTCCAACACCTACGATACTCTTTACGCCGCCAATTACCCTCTGCTCTTTAGCACCCTTAAGGACCTCTTGTCCTCCTGGACACGGCACAACCTTTCCTGGATGGGCAAAATAAATGCAGTCAAGATGACTATCCTCCCAAAATTGCTATACCTTTTCCGCACCTTGCCCATTCCTATCCCCCGCAAAGCCCTGGAGTGGTTCCAGGCCTGGATTGTGTCCTTCGTCTGGGGTACAAAATGCCACAGGGTATCCAGATTCACCTTACACACCCACAAACGTGACGGAGGCCTAGGCCTCCCTCACTTCCATAAATATTACTTAGCGGCACATATCGCCTCCATAGTCTTTTTTTTTTTTCAGTCCCATGGTAACCCACTATGGGTAGACCTGGAGGCAGCGTCATGTAAACCATACTCTTTTCTGCTCCCTACCCTGGTTACCCCTCAGCCTCCGCTCTCTCTCTGAGCCCCATATTGGCCCACAACTTCTCCCTATGGGATTCTACCAGATACTCCAGTAGCTTTCAATCTCCACACCTCCCGTTACTCACCATACTGGGCAACCCTCTATTCCCCCCGGGCCTCGACTCGCCCCTGGCCTTCACTTGGTGGTCCTCCAAAGGGTTAACATACCTCTATGACCTGCTGGCTGACGGGTCGGTCCGCCGATGGGACTATTACAAGGACACGAAGGGAGCCCCTCCCTCCTGAATTTTTCAGGTATCTTTTAAATACGTCATTGGGCAACATCTTCGCTCGCACTGTCCTCAACTCGGGCGGGCCTCACAGTATTTGAACACACCTGTAAACGCAACCCATATAGTCCCAACCTGGTCTCACAGATCTATACCCAACTTAACACGTTGACCTCCCCTTCCAGACACTCCTACGTTAGGAGATGGGAGCGAGACCTTGGAACCTCACAACCGCTGGAAACTTGGCAACACATCTGGACCTTCCGTGGCCACTTGCTCAATCAACATCTCCTCTATGGAAACTGCCTTAAGTCCCTCACACAGTGGTACCTGGTACCGTCCAGATTGGCCCATCTTCACCCCTTACACTCACCATCCTGTTGGCTGCCCATCACCGGGTGATCTCCACACGTGGTGGTCGTGCCCCATGCTTGCCAGATTTTGGTCAAGAGTCTTTCGCCTGCTGGATAGTCTGTTCTCAGTGAAGCTCCGCAAGGACCCATGGCTGGCCTTGCTACACCTCAAATCTCCGGCCTCACAAAAAGTCAACATCGCCTAGCCAGACATGTCCTGCTAGCGGCCAAACTATCGATTCAGCATGGAAAAAGCAATTTATACCCTTTGGTGAAGTTACCCGGCAGATAAAAATGTTTGTTTGAACGAGAAACTGACCAGCATCCTTTCAGACACTAACAAAACTTTCACCAAGATCTGGCAACCTTGGATAGATCACGCCCACCCCTCCCTGGCTCCAGCTAGTCTCTCAGCCCTATAGACCTGTACGACTTGAGCGCTAAACCCAGTGCCTCCCCCCACCCCTCTTCCTCCTTCTCCTTTTTTCTACTGTTTTCTGGACTACACCTCTTCGGATTACCTTATCCAGGCTGTTCTCCCACCTTTTGGATACTCTCCTGTCCCAAAGAACTTGGTGACCCTGAGACCACAACTCTGAACCACCCAAAATGACTGACTAACGTTCCCATGTTCCTCCGCAATATTCACCTCAGTATTGATTACTGTATTTTGTATGCTATATACTGTTATAACCCAATAAAAACTTTGAAACAAAAAAAGATGCATGCTATCTTTATGCAATGCATACATCTGCCAGTGCTGCGTAAGTTATTGTATAATATGGTGTCATATTCTAAAATTTCTATAGGCCAATTATTATGACTTGTTTGCCATGTATCAGAACAAAGTATATGTTGTCCTTTTGAAATTACACATGTTCTTGTAATACATTTGCTGTTCATTTTGCAGGAGAATATCATGGAGATTTCATTTATACTTCAGGTTAGTATAAAACTTAGTTACCTGAACTTTGAAAGTTGTTTACCTTGGTGTGCATTTTTAAATCTTGCACTCTCTGACTAGGGATGCACTGATACCGTTTTTCAGTGTAGAGTACCGATATATTTATCGTTCACTACTCGCCAATACCGGTACTTCGCTAGCATGGAGCCGGCTTCCCCCGGGCAATCGGGAAGCCAGGTGGTGTGTCATTACCTGCTGCCCGGCTTCTTAATTGCCCAGGAAGCCGGCTCCATGCTGATTGGCCGTGAAGCTGGCTTCCCAGCCAATCCCTATTAAGCCAGCTGATTAGCCGCCTTGATGTTGATTTGGCTAGGAAGCCACCGATCGGGGAGGAGGGTCATGACCTGCCGCCCTACTTCCTGGTTGGCCGGGAAGCCAGCGCCATGTTCCTTGTGGCACTGCTGATCAGAGAATCTCCCTCTGACCAGGGGTTCCGGTATCAGGGAAGATGTTGTAGCATTTGGGATAGCATGAGTACTCACCCAAATACTCTATCCGCACCGATTACTATCTGTGCATCTCTACTCTTGACCCTAAAACTATTCTTGTTTATCAAAGCAGCAGAGGCTTGAAAGGATGATCAATTCCACCCAAAGTATAACTCTGTAGAGCCTTGTAGAAAGGACATTGCAAAGTACACACACTCTAATTTTAAGTACCTAGGAACCTAAATAAATTAAAATTGTTCATTATGCCTTGAAACAGGTCTGTGGCTAGTAATACTTGGACAGCTACAGCTTGTGGGCCTGTTGAGCAATGGTTCTGAACACTATTCAGCATAAACCTGTAATGGTGTTCACATATTGAAGATTCCAAAGAAATGACCCACTCACTCTGCACCCCTTTTTCAAACCTGCTTCTGTTAGGGGTTTATTTAGCTATGTTAACGCGCATTGTCACTTGTTAGGGGTTTATTTAGCTATGTTAACGCGCATTGTCACTTGTTAGGGGTTTATTTAGCTATGTTAACGCGCATTGTCACTTGTTAGGGGTTTATTTAGCTATGTTAACGCGCATTGTCACTTGTTAATGTGTTGTCTTAAGGCAGCCTATTCATTTTTAATGGGCTGCCAATACACAAGAAAACAGGAATGGACTTTTTTTTTTTTTTCGGTGCTGGAACACACTACAATGTACAGTAGTGCATTGTGATGTGCTGCTTCACATGTGCTTCAGTGTTATGTTGCCTGTCTGTTGGAGTGTGATTCCAAATGAATGTCAGCTTGGAATTGTACATAATGTGCAATGTGCATTTGTGTGTTGTGACAATGTGGTGCATTGCAATGGTGTCTTTTGCCAGTGAATCCTCATTTATTACTTTTTGTTGGGTTCTGCCTACTGAACCGTAAACAATACAAGTAGTAGCCATATATTATTAAAGCCACTAGTGTACAAGCCGTTATAGACCTTCGAGCTTCCACCAAACACTGACTGGAAAGTGGTAACTTTTAATAGATGGACACCTTTTCTGTAAAATTAAAAAAATGCTGCAGAAGGGAGGGTCACCCGCATGATCCTCAGTCTACCCCTCCCTGTTCAGTTACTCCCCTGCAGGGTCTCGGCAGCACGTCCTGCTCAGGAGTGCATGATTTCGGTGGGAAGAAACCGTAACCATAATGTTTTTTTTCTTGCTTGCTCACCACCCCGCACTGCAAGTAATATGTACAGCAAGTTGGTTTTCTTAATACAGCATTGTAACATAAAGCTTGCCATACACCTATCAATGCTCGTTAGATTTTTTTTTTTTTTGGACATGCCCTCATCGAACCTTCGCTCAATTTCCACTCTAATACCCCATCATTCACAGACCAATGTCTATTTCGATTTATCATTAGTTAGCAATACTAATTCACCAAATTTTGTTGATCGTCAGAATGGATTTTCGCTTGCGCATGTGCAGTGTTCATGTTGCAATTTTATTTATTTTTTCCCCTCTTTACGGAAACACCACTAATCGATTTTTTTTCGTTCGATTTCGAAAAAATGTTTCTAGCCTGACGAGATTCAAGGAAATTCGGTCAGGAGTACAATATTTAAAAATCCCTGGGTTCCCATCAACTGATTATTGTTCAAAAGACCATTCGTGGACGATTTCCCGAACGATAATAAATAGGTTTATGGGCACCTTAATGCTTTCTTATTTCTTGGCTGTTAAGTACTTTTTAATGTTTTATGAAAGCAAACATGCATTTTGTATGCTTTGTGTACTATGATTTTCTGTTTTTTGGAAACATTTTTTTTTTCTTTTCAGATGGGGCATTTGAGAACTCCTCTTTGTATAGTGTGACAGAATCCACTCAGAACTTGGTATCCATTATTCCATTACTTTTCTCTCTTCTATGCCTTATGCTTTTGCAAGAAAATAGTCAAATTGCAACCCAGAAATGCTTTCTTTTATAGGGTTGTTTGTTTTATTTTTGGCTTACATGATCTGTATGTAATGTGTTTTATATGATTATATGTATCATGTAGGATTAAAGCATTCCTCAAGTCAATTAAACTTATTTAAGATACAGCTGGCATGGAAAATGCTTCTGTTACTTTGGTGTATCTACTGAGTCTTCTGAGAGCCCTGAATCTTTGTGAATATAATATGGAACACTGTTCAGCTGTAACCTGTTCACAGGATGATTGCGCCTTAGGGTGGCGCAACTGGGCAATATCACAATATATGATATCACAAATCAATCAGTGGAGGGCATCATGATCCCCTCCATGATGCCCTCCACTGATTGATTTGTGATATTAACCTGCTACCCTTTGAACCTGGACTATGCCCTTTAACCATCTAATATATTATAATATATGGTACTGTGACCAGGAATGCCATCATTGTTACATGATCCTGTTGACCTACATGTGCAATTTGTGATCTAATTTATATGTGGATATATCCTACCTTTTTTATATCTTGTCAATGTGTATATGTAGACTTGACAAATGTGAATCACATTGTACTTTTTTTTTTTTCTTTTCTTATACTTTTTATTAAATGTTGCGGTTGAAAAAAGAGAAAAATGCAAAAGCCTTGTTTTTTCAAATGAGATTTGCCTGATCTGATAAAAAAATAAAGTAACTAATTAGGGACTGATGTGTTGGGGGAATTGCTTTTGCTAGAAAGTGGAACTTTTATATGAATTTTCTGAACTAATCTTTGTTTCATAGGATTGTTAATGTTCTGCACATTCCTTACAACCCCACTATTTTGCATGCAGAATAATTTTGTCTGCAGCCCCAAACAAAATTTTATATATTTTTTTGTTTTTTCTTAGTCCCTTCAAGATGATATGGCTCGGGCTGTACCTTCTCAAGATGACCTATCCCCATATAAGTATTCAGAACAGGTAATTAATTATACATTACAAATAGAAAGGAAAGTCTATACTGGTTAAGAACTTAAGAAAAAGGGAATTGGTTTAAATTGGCAGAAAGGAACATCTATCTTCCCTATTGAAATGTTGTAATGGCACCTGGTGGAGGGGAGAATAGGGGGAAAAGACAGTTGTTTTTGCCCAAGAGATCGGTAAAGGGAGGCAGTAATTGGTAATGTTAGTGTTAACATAAACCTATCTCTTGGGCCTTTTGGGTTCATTTTACACAGCATTCCAAAACACTAAGGCAATGCACATGCTTTGCAGTGTGCCACAATGCATGTAACACTGCGTTACATTCATTCATCTGAATGACACTCCAATATACTTCCTGTTGCCCGTGTGCTGCAGCGCAACACCTTGCATTGTAGTGAAAAAAGTAGTGCACGCAACAGTACTGCGGTATCGCACATTGTGTTGCAGCACATGGTGGTCGGAAGGAGTGTTGGGGTGCCACTCTTTGGTGGGCTGAGTTCCTTAAGTGCTGCCTGGGATCTTTGCCCCTGTTTGTGGCGCCGGCTGTCTCTGCCTTTTTGGGGTTCGATTGGTGGGGACTGTGGTGTTAAGGAGCAGGAGCTCTTTACCTCTCCTTGTGGTAACCCATGCTGCTTGACACTGTGGGTGGGAGTGCGACTGGAAGTTGCATCAGAAGAAGGGAAGGTGGCCTATATTAGAGATGTGACACTTGATATTTAGGCGGAGGTCCTTGGTGTGTCTGGCGGAGACATGCGCTGCAGCCTCAGGCACTGGATGTGGTTGTCTGCTTGAGGGAGGTGTGGCCAGAGGATTACAGCCAGCGGGAGACCTCTTACACTCCCCTTCAGCATGGAGAACCAGAAATAAGAGCTTCTGTGGAGCAGGGCACCTCTTTGCTGAGCTTTTGGGCATGTGGTGTGTTACTGGTATGGGGAATCCTTTGTTGGGGAACCTGGGGGGATCTCTTCCCCCCCCCCCTTCTCCAGACTAGAGGGGATGGGGGTCTTCTTTTTACTGTTCCACATATCCATCACCATCTTTAGAAATTTGGGCAGAGGTAATTTTGTCGTCGTCCTAGCCCCCACCTCCAAACACCCCCCACCCGACCAGCAGGAGAATACAGGAGGGAATGATGAAACTGCAACTCTATTCTTTCCAGTTTCTGGGGGGAAAAAACTGTTACTATCTAGACCAGGTCATGGGGTCTCAGACCTTCGGTATTTTCAAGACCTTTTGGGAGCCCTGAGACAGGAAGTCTCCTGAGGGTTTCCAGTCTGTCCATTCTGTACTAAAAGCATTTAATAGGCCCCTTCCTCACCAATGAAACCACAAAACTACTCCCACTCGTCAACATCTGCACATTTCTCAACTAAGTCATTAGCTTTCAAAATGACTAGTATGTCCAGAGACTAATTGGATTTGGAAAATCTATCTGACCTAGAAGGGGAAGATCATTCCTTGTTTCCCGGTACACCATTCAGTGAGAAACATGATTCTCAGAGGGTGGATGGAACCGGAGAACAAACTGGTTTTTCCTTTAGTCAGAATGGGAACCTTCTTTTGAGAGAAGACTCTGCAGGGTTCCAAGTAAAGTGCTCAAAGCTAGATGCCTCTCTAGCTAAAGTATTAAAGCAATCTTAAACGCTTGCGAAAACATGGGTCAACTTAAAGACCCAATAGACAGAAAGATGGATGCCTTGCTGAAGAAATCAGCATCATTTTTAGCAGTTTGTCAGATGTTCAGCTTTTAGGTGTAAAAAAAAAAAAAAAAGGGATGCTGATCAATAATTTCCAACACCTAAACTACCACATACTAACTAAACATTTGTTTTAAACGCATAACAAAATCTTGAGCAAAGATGTGCTGACACTGATTTTTTAAATCTAATGCATGAACATCAGCTATTGAAGTCCCTGTACATACCTCACTAAGATTGCTTGGAGCCATCTCTGTGTTCTAATGACAGCTCTGACTAACCGCTGACTTTGCAGCTTAGACCAATCAACCCCTGTGCAGTAACCAAGTTTTTGGGAATCTGTGAAGCTCGGGGAAATATGGCATGGCTGTGATAGTAATTCATTTTTATGCTCACAAACACCATATATTAACCTTTTGTTTTGCTTGTTTTTTTGGTAAAAGATGAAAAATATTAGGTTGTGTCACCTGGATGGATACCAAACATGTCAAGCTTCAAAATTGCCCATAGGTGGCACTTTTTAAAAAGACTTTACAGGTCATCAATTTAGAAACATCACAGGCTGTGCATTCTAGTTCCCTGTATTACCGAGAAATTGACTTTTTGGCCCATTGCATTTGCAGATAACTCCTAATGAAAGGGCTTCATTAACACAACACTCATTTAATGCATGTAATCACTGCAACAAACAGAAAAAATGTGCATGGAGCCTAAATGTCTGCAAGTAGCAAGCAACATTGAAGTGCAGGTAAACATTCATTGCAGGTTCGCGGTTGCATTTCAGCAAAGGGAATTGATTTAGTCAGAATAGATGGCACCCTCTCTGCTGAGATGTAAAGGCAGATTTGCACCCATAATGTATTATAAGTGAGGCATCTGACTGACCCCAATTTCTTAAGCACAGTGACCCCAAACACACAGCCAAAATTACATACAACTATCTTCTATAAAAAGAATGAGTTGTTGCTGCCACAGTCTTGATAACAACATCCTTGAGTCAGTTTGGAAACGCTAGCAGAGGCAAAAGGAAATAAGACGGTCAAAGTCTGCAAACGTTTTTGGTCACAGATCCACTGTACAGTACTATATAAAGTCCCTCCACTAAGACTTTTGCAGTTTTCATGGGTTCCCAAGTGGAGAAAAATGGCCTTGTGTTCCTGTTAAATATTTGCCATCATTCTGATATTCTTTTGTTATGGTTACTGCACATGTTATGATACATGTGACCTATAATACTGTGACCCTTGTTTCTGCAATTTCTGTTCCAGAGAAAATTGGCAAATGCTATTTTTGTCTTCTTTTTGGGGGGGGTGAGGGGGGGGGGGATTTACCTGTAACCGTGTGTTCTTCCATTTGAACAAAATATTTTCCATCATACCCCACTCAACTGTTACTCTTTTGTAGGTGACATCTGTTAGTTCTACCACGTGTGTAAATGCTGCACCAGCAACCGTTATCTCTTCAAACCCTTCTGTATTGGGTCCATCCACTGTCACGTCCACTGTCCTGCCACAGACTGCTGTGCAGCCAATGATTATGTCTCAACCTCCCACTGGAAGACCAGGTAAAGTTTTCTGAATACTTAACCACTTGAAGTCCGCGGTGTTAAACCCCCTTCCTATAGAGCCGCTGATCGCTTGTATGTGTACCAGCGGGTAATGGCTGTTTTGTAATGGGACAGGTTTTTCCTGCCCGTGTGTGTACGCGCGCGCAGAAAAAAAGCCGTCCATTTACTGCAACCCGCCAATGTGAGTATACCTTCCCTCCGTTTTTTTCACAACAGGCAGACGGCAAGCGGTTGATAAGAATATTACATTGTTTTGGGAAGTTGGTAAAGATCTATGTGGCCTTTTTACTCAACCAAGATTTAACCAAGAAATTGTTCAAGAAACGTTTGGACAATTTCTTGAGGGACCGTAATATCCAGGGATACCAGTATCCCTAAGAATGAGATGATGCTTGGACCTATATGGGTTGGACTTGATGGACGTATGTCTTTATTCAACCCCAAATACCATAACTATGTAACCCATTTTTTATTCTACTTATTTTTAATTTAAAAATGTTGTTGTGCAGAAAATCACTTTAACCACTTGCTGCCCGGAGCAATTTCTTACATATGCACATGCATGATAAATCAGAATTTTTGCCTAGAAAACAGCTTCAAACCCCCAAACAATTATATATTTTCTGAAATCAGAGGCCCTGTAGAATAAAAAAGATGCTGGGTGCAATTTTTTATGTCGCATGATATTTGCGCAAATGTTTATCAAACAAGTATTTTTAGGATAAAATACGCTAAAATTGAATTTAGGGCACAAACCGAATATAATGCCCAATTTTTGGGTGAAATATAAAAGACGGGGTCACTACAGGTAAATAGATACCAAACATGTCAAGCCTTAAAATTGCGTGCATCCGTGAAACCGCAAAAAAATACAATAACCGAAATTTCTCATAGGCGATGCTTTTACGGCTCATTACTTAAGCTCTAACAGTGATGTGCCTAGAATTATTGCTCTCACTACGACGCTCACGACGATATATAATGTGTAGTGCAAGTTTTGTTTTTGCACGTAGGCACATCCGACGTGTGTTTGCATTGTATGTGCGTGCACGCAGGGGTGGGGGGGGAGAGACTATAAAGTTTTTTTGCATCTTTTTATTTTTTTGTTAAATTTTTATGTGTTTTTTTTTTTTTAACAGTTTTATTGCTATTGCATAGGGGGCTAACCAGCCCCCTATGTAATAGCAAATTTATTATGACAGGTCCTCTTTATGGACATCAGGAGTGTTTCAGAACCCTAATGTCACCCAGGGACCCCACAGAAGCCGATGAAGTAGAGATCTGCTTCATCAGCTTCTTCTGGCTCTAAGAGCTGGAGACTGTGTACAGTGACACAGGAAGTGATGTAATGCACATCACTTCCGGGTCCAGAGGAGAGATCAGCGGCTGGATTTTTAGCCTCCTTGAGTTCTTGTCTCTTAACCACCAACTTGAAGGATTCCTGAGAATAATCTGCTGGCTAACTCTTGCGGGACAACCCAAAAAAAAGGCTCCTGAAGGAATGCACTAACCTGTTGATTACATCAGAGAAGCCAGTAGAATTGTACTTTAATGTATGCCATTTGCAATTCACATTTATCTTTTGAACAGCTCCCCCTGGATCTGGTGAAATGGGAGACTGCACAGTTCCTCTTCCACCCCCTCCTTATTCCTGTGACCCAAGTGGAAATGATCTGCCAAGAGGTTAGTGGGAAAAGCTGGAAACTTTTTTTTTTTACAAAAGCAAGATATTGTGAGGTTTTGATTTTTATGATTTTTGGACTTTGGAATATTATGGGGGCATATTTGTGCCATGAATCATATATTCACGGCTTCATAAACCTGAGTCATTCAGTGTATTTTTAAAGCACATTGACAAGGAAGATTTACCCAAATGTTTACCAGATGGCAACATTCAGCAATGAACCTCCTATTTTATTTAATTTTTTAATGGGGGGGGGTGTGAGTGTAATTGCAGTGCTATTCACCCTATGTATAAAGTTAATTGCATATTAACCAAAAACCTTTTTATATAACCTCTAAAAAGCTTGTATACAAAATAGGTGAGCTAAAATAAAGTAAGAAAAAAATAAAAATCTACTGAGCTGGTGTAGACTACAGAATAGCGAGACTTGGTTATAAACAAAAATTGGTTTTAATGTATCATAATTCGCACATTGGCATTGTATTTTTGAAGTTGGAATGTTGGCACATATTTGACACCTCCAAACACTTTGACTGTTACTCAGTGAGAGATTAGGTGACTTGTTTAGAACATACCTCGGCTATACCTCGGCTATACCTCGGCTATACCTCGGCTATACCTATCTGCTGCGTTATGCCAGTGGGGTAAAAAATGCAATGTGGCTAACCACAAATCCATCTTTTTTTTTTTTTTTTTTTTTTTTTCTTTTTGATTGTGTAGGTTTTTTTTTCTTTT
>NW_017307136.1:549823-616339 GCF_000935625.1 Nanorana parkeri | reverse complement strand
GTTTGGCATATGTATTTTATCCTTTCTTCTTCTTCTTCTTCTTCTTTTTTTTTTTTTTTTCTAAAATCAAATGAAAATGTTTCAGGTAATTTTTGTTTATGCTTCTGAAGCAATAATAACATCTTTAACAGTGCTCAGGTGTGTAATATAAGTGGTAAGCTGCAATGCCTGCAGATACCTCAAATATAAAATATCTATGCGCTGCACTCTACCTATGTTTTTGTACCTTCGTTACAGCGCTGTACATAGATATTTTATATTTCTGTATCAAAAGTTTAATTTACTAAATAGGGCATTTTTACACATCATATGCTTGAACATATGACATTTTGTGTTTTTTCATTTTTATAATGACAAAGAAAGCCAGTTGACTGGAATCTATCTGGATTTGCATCATAGAAATGGAGTGGCACTCCTATCTTCCACAGACTTGATTAGTTTAGGAACATTTAATAGTTCAGCAACAATTACTCAATCCCTTCAAGTTAAACCACATAAGAATAATCTGGTAAATTGACCAAAAATATTTTTTGCAGCAGCACTGAATACCAATTAAGGTTAGGAACTATCACACTAAGTGTAACAACTCACACAAAGAATCTTCCTTTTTTTTTTCTTCTGTCAGACACTAAAGTACTGCAGTATTACTTTAACCTAGGATTACAAGTAAGTAAATCCTAAATATGGAATAAAAATGTGCATAACATAACTGCTTGGATGAGTGAATTGTAGTGCATGGTTTTTTAAAGATCAAAGAGAACACAAAATAATGTTGCTTTCTCCATTTGTATAAGTAGGTAAAAATGTAAAGAGAAAAAGCGCAGATGGACGTATCTTCACTGACAGTTATTGTATTCTGACAGCCAGTCACTGTTTGACCGACAATTTTTTGCCCAGTTTCTTTAATTTTTCTCTCAAAGGTTTATGGAGCTGGGTGGGGCCAGCAGTGCCACCTACTGTTAGAATTTTGGCTGATTCCTGTGATGGTGTATGGACAATGTATGACTAACAAATTCAAGAAAAAAAAGACACGAGTATAGCTTTCATGTTTTGAAAGCAAGGCACTAAGAAAATAAAGGTGGCCTCTTCCTGTGTAAGCTCTGACTATACACAACCTTTTCTTAGTTTTAGGAACTCAGGCAGTAGGTAGGTTTTCACTGCAGCAACTCCTAATTTTAGGTCACTTTATGCTGTTCAATTTTCTGAATTGTAGGGAGTTTTTTCTTGGATTACTGGGTTATGCAGCTACCTTCAGGTGATTTGGACACTGGCAAATCATTCAAACCTGCATAACGCCTCCTACTCCTAGCCTGCCTCAGTGTTTTATTTGTGTCCTTAAGTGATGGAACAGCTTCCATCAGTTCTCGGAGAGGTATATATATATATATATACACACAGAGGAATACAAATCCCAGCAATACATTATATACTTTATGTATAATGTATTGCTGGGATTTGTTGTATTCCTATATAGCTGGTGATATTCTGCACTGCGCTGTATAGAGGACTACAATTCCCAGCAATAATACAGTATACAGCGCAATGCCGAATACCACCAGCTATAGAGCACTACAAAACCCAGCAACAGTACATTATACAGCCCAATGCCGAATACCTCCAGCTATAGAGGAGTACAACAAATCCAAGCAATAATACAATATACAGTGCAATGCCCAATACCACCAGCTATAGAGGACTACAAAACCCAGCAACAGTACATTATACAGCGCAATAAAGAATACCGCCAGCTATACTGTACTATTGCTGGGATTTTTTGTAGTCCTCTATAGCTGGTGATATTCTGCATTCATTGCTGTATAATTTTACACTTTCCTTTTCACTATATTGCACACCACACAATTTTTTTTCTTTTTTACTTCCACCGCTCCAAGCTTGCTCCTGTGATGGAGTGCAATCTCAATACAAACTAGTAGTCGATCACTGGAGCCATTTTTTAAGATGTATTTTATTGTTTAACCGATTAATCGAACTTAATAATCGGCTAACTAATCGATTTTGAAAATCTTTAGCTGCAGCTGTACACTTTACAACCATCGCACAACGAAAGTCGTGCGATGGTTGTAAGGTGTATGGCCACCTTTTAAGCATATAGAGATTACATAAGGCGAAAGGACTCAGTCCCTCAGGACTTGGGCTTCAACAGCCATGCTGTTAAAGCCAGCGACCAAGCAGCAGGGTAGAATAGTGGTATCTGTGACAGTACCGTAGGTCTAGACAGTCTGGAAGTGTCCATGGAAAGTGACTGATTATGCTTATGACCTGCACCTACACCTCCAAAAGTAATTTCCCTACACTGTTTTGACGTAGTTCAGATGGATTAAGTTTACCTCTCTGCAAATGCTGTGATTCGGAAGTGTGACTCTGTACACCATTCTGGAGGGTCCCCGCATGGGACGACAAGCCTCCTGTTTACTATTGCTAGGTTTATTCATTGGACCGCCTCTCAGACCTATGAGCTGGTGGGAAGTTTTTCCATTTCTAATCATGGCATTCTTCACAAGAAGTGTAAAGTGCTTTGTGGGCTTTTCAGAATTTCAGGCTTTGATTTCCCAAATCTGTAAGCCACCACCTGGGCTTCAATACACACTTTTTTCCCCAAGTTCTAACTGGTGGATGTTTAGGACTCTGCGGATGCCAATTTTTGTCCGGAAGGTCTTTCAGGTGGTTGTTCCTTAAGCCAGTTAGCCATTGTTTGCTGTTTTTTTTTCTTGTCCCTCTGTTGGACTGCTTTTGATTGTTTCAGTAGTGTAATTAACTCGCTGTATCCTGTGAGGTACAATCAACAAAACAGTATTTTTGTCTTGCCTGCAAAATGGGTACTTGGAGTACATCAAAGGTCCCCTGCACTACATGACAGCCAGGAAACTAGCACTTTCCAATAGACGCTAATGGCTTCTCGTTGTCTACCTATCCCCTTGGCTACAACAACCAGATGAGGAGAGGAACAGATTTCAAGGAGGGAGCAGACACCCTGGTTATATATTGGAGGCAGTTATTAAAGTATGCTTACTGTATGAGCATAAATAAGACCAAAAATTGGTTGTTGCCCTTTCTCCTTTCTTGATCATCCCCCATGCTTGTGTAATACTGTCCTGCTTACTAGTTTCTAGCTCTTGCCTTTCTCTTCACATGTGTCGCTCGGGTCTTCCTCTTAAATGGTTGTGCTTGCTGCCTGAAATACCAGTTACCTTGGCCAAGAACTGTCATTGGAGAAAGTTTTTGTTTTTGCATAGGCTTTGTGTGGAGATGTAGAAAGGGACTTGGATGGCATTGACCACGTAGCAAGAAGCTTCTGAATCAATGTATTACTTTGTTTGCATAGAACATAGTGTGTGTATGTGTGATAAAACTAATCGTGGGCTTTCAGATACCACACTACTTGCTCACTTTTTGTTCCTAGTGTTATCATCAGAGCTTTTGGAATTCCATGGTCTATGTGCAGCCTGTCCCACCTCCACCACATGTTGAGTCATATCAGAGCTTTCCGGAACCTGTTCCTATGGTTGACCAATCTGTGTTAACAGTCTGCAATGAAAACCGTCCACAGACACTGGAAACGGGTGGTATGTACAATTTTCAAGAACTCTTATTGTTAATGCACAGATACCGTTTTTTGGTATAGAGTAAATGTACCGATTTTTTTAATCTTATTTTTTAATTTTTTTCCTGATACCGGAAGTTCCATTAAGGAAGCTTAGCGACATGTAATGACTCGCCACCCAGCTTCCTGTTTAGCTGGGAAGCTGCCTGCATGCTCCCTCGTCGCCAGGTGACAAGGGAGCATGGAGCCAGCTTCCTGGCCAATCAGGAAGCCGGGGGTGTGCAATGACTTGCTGTCTGCCTTCCTATTACCAGAAGTTGCAGTATCTGGATAATTATCGGGAGCATGTGGGCAGGTAGGAGTACTCTCCTAAATACTCCAGTATCGGCACCGATACCAGTATCGGTGCATCCCTAATTATGAATATTATTATTTGTTGGAGTTATGAAGTCTGAGACCTTCTAAGGGCCTAATAGGCCATAGCATCGTGTTAGACTTTGTGCAGCTACTGAGCTTGTTTGCTAAAATTTATAGCTATACATTTACAATGGTAAATAAATATACAATTACTTTTTATGTTATGCTTTTATTAACTTGAGTTACTGAAGTGAGGATTTTAATAGGTCATAAGCCCGATGCCAGTCGGGTACATGATGATTAAAAAAAAATAAAATAATAATTCATGCAGGATTAAGAATGAAAGTAAACATATGGTTGCAGCAAATTCAAACCAGCTTCTATTTGGAAATTTGCCTTAATTTGTACTCTATACGAGCATCTAGAAAATTAATTCCAGGAAAGCCAATACTATAGCGCCTCTTGAAAAAAAAAAGATAGGTAGTGGTAGAATCAATTCTAGTCAGAATTTTTTTTACTTTGATCTGTTTTAGAATTTCTTTAATTTGAATTTTCATGGGCATCAAAAAAATAACCCTAGTTTTGGCCTGTTCACCCCACGGAAATGGCTTGCACATTTAGCAACTTATAGGAACCAGTCAGATTTCAATCTTTTGTAGCCAGGTCAGTGAAAGGTGACGTTTGTAGTTGACTGCTATTGTTTACTGCTTTATGAAGTGTGATGAGGCTCTATAGACAAACTATAAAGGCCTCCTTGTCTCTAGTTTTACTTTCAAATCAACTGCTCTAGTGAGTGTGGTTTTATAGAAAATGTATAGAGACCCCCCCCAAGCTATATATACATGTTATCTAACTGTTATTGCTACTTGCATAAATCCTGTGTAGACAGATAGCTCATACCTCCATAGCAGAGGCATGGGATGCTATAGTTACTCCCTTACTGCTTTCTTTCTTGTATAATAAACTTGGCTGTATCGCTTATCCTGCACGTAGAAATACATCTATTTGTATCTTTCAGGACCATTTGCTAATGTGGATTCACTGCCTCAGCCACCAGTATATTACCCTTTTGTACCTGATCCATATAGCCAGCCTCCTTTACCTGGCTTTGACTCGTGTATGCCCTTTGTGCCTACATATCACTATGTAGGACCATGGCATCCTATAAGTCCACCTTATAGCAGTTCCCCTCGGATACATAATGCGGTAAACCCTGGTCATATTCACCAAGTAAGCTACATGGCTGCACCAACTCCACCTGCCCACTTTGTTCCTCAGACCATATGAGAGAAAGATGGATACGACATTGGTATGTATGGAGTTTGATTTTGCACTTTACAGACCGCTCTAATTCCAAATACATTGTATTGACCTATTGAGAAGTTCTTTTTCTATTTTAGAGATTAATATGAACATTTGTTCTATTTTTGAGGGAATACATAGTGTTTGAATATATTTTCTTTTGATGTGCTCAAGACTTCATATTTTTCAAAAATATTTAACATTTTTTTTTTTTAGTAAAAGCTGAATGCATCTTTATTATATTGCATATTAAAATGTTTAGCCATCAGGAAGAGCTTTAGGCTGCTTCTCATGTTTTGCAGGGCTAACCTAAATTGTTTCGCTGAAAAAACTGTTTACAACGCTCAAGCCAAAATTATACACAACTCAGTGAATCAGAGGAAATCAGTCCTTACCTGCTCTGTACAGCAGACTTTCAAGTAAAGAGGGACAATCTTGAATGCAAACAGTTTCTGCTGTTTTTTAGAAAACCCATAATTGTTTGACCAGTTTGTTGCTGCACCCTGCATTAAATGAGAACTATGAGGTGAGCGATTTACACTCATCCTCATAGTTAAAGCGATTGTGTGACAATTAAATTGTCATACATCGACTCTCGATTGGGAAGTGAGCGAACACTTACCATTGCTCGCTCACTTCCCGATCATCTCCCCACAGATATTCCCCCCTCCCATTTCCGATCCTCTAGATAGGCAGAGCCCGCTGTCAATCAGCCAGCTGGGTGGATCTTGACAGTATTCTCGGGATCGGGGGCGCTCTCGATATATAGCGGACTATACCCTGCTATATACTGAGCTTAGTATATGTCCTCTTGTGACCTTAAAGAGAACTATGGGATAAAAAGGTTATATTCTTTAATATTTACTTGTAAACTGAAGAATTTAATGTCTAAAAACATATAACAATACAAATATATAAAATTGACCAAACCCGAATCCTTTTTAAAAGTAGAGCTAGCACTAACTTTTACAATTTGTATTGATACATCCGCCCGGTTATTTATGCCACAATCTTCAGCCAACCCTTTTGAAAATGCCATCTACATGTATCTCAGTGGTGAAGGGCTTTTCCATAGGAAATAGAAATTGCTTAGTGGAAGAGGAAGATAGGATACTGTTCCCAGCAGGCAACACAGTTTAGATCTCAGAGCAAATGGAAGAGTTTGTCCTGAGGGGGATTCTTTAAAGGATAACTGTACTGTAAGTATGGCTAACCTTTAAAACTTTGAACTGGTCCGGTTTTTATACATCTCCTAGCTGGCCACCTAAATCCCAGGGTGCACTGTTATGCAAATATCAAAACGCTTTCCTGGTAGAGAGCTTCCACTTCAATACTGACTGAGGCAGCCTATCACAGCAGTAAGCCAATAATGAGTCATGTGAATGAGCAGCGATAGGGTCTCAGTCGAGACTGCTGGTCAATATTTGTATTAAAGAAGCACTTCAGGTTTCATTGGACCTGAGAGGGTTACGTTAGTTGGCATACGGGATAGCTTGTGTTAAATGTCACCAAATATAGCTTTTTTTTTTTTTTTATTTGCATTTAAAGAGCCTTCACCCACTCTTGAATTTCAAGGAGATGTCTGACAGGGCAGGTGAAACATCAATGTGATTACCTTTTTTAGCTTTCTGAATTAATTATCTCAGGAACAAAAGGCATCTACACAAATTACTCCATTATATTCTTACCTTAAGGTTGCATAATAAATGTTGCATTGTTGTACCTTCAATTTGACGAGTAAATAGTTATTCTGATTACAGAGTACAGTCTGTTTCATTCTTGTTAAAAAATTTTTGTTTCTTGCAGGTTCTGAATATTTCTGGTTTCTAAACCTGGCTGACTCTTCTGAAGACCAAAAAATGGTTGTCACATACACTTTAACTTTTGGACTAAACTGGTGTGAAGGGCTGGATTTAGAATTGATGCCACCTCCATTTGTACTCTAAAGAACAAAATCAAAGTTCTTAGTTTGATAGCTTTTTTTTTTTTTTTTGGTTTTCCTTTAACCATCACCATTAAGATTCCAAACCTGCTGCCTAAGAATCTCCTGCATCTGCTGATGGCTCTGTAGATCCTGTGCTCTAACGGACATGCAAACTCAGAATTTCAGCACCCCCAAAAAATTTTATCGGACATGGCACAGTGTTCACCTGTTGATACATTACAGCATTACTTCTGTGTGCAAATTATTGTGCAGAATACCAAAAGCAATGTTGGATCCAATTTCTAAACGCAATACTGTAATTTGCACTTTTTCTTTTACCCATAAGCAACTGTTGTCCTTTTTGTGTTGCTCTTCTTTTGAGTGGGTTTTTGTTGTTATTTCTGTTTTTGTTATGGGTGTTATTTATGTAATTAGTATTATCACATTTGCACAAAAGGTGATTTATAATTGGTGTTTCACTAGCATGATAAATAAATAAGAAAGCATAAAAAAACCTTGACACAGAATGTTTCTTTATTTGGCATGGTCTCCTTTTAAATTAAGGCTTGCTGAAAGAAATATATATTTGACCACAAATTCAGTCAAAACCTTGAAAAAGAATGTATTCTTTCATCTAAGTCGTGATAGAGATGTACAGTGTGTGCGTGTGTGTATATACAGTACTGTGCAAAAATTTTAGGCAGGTGTGAAATGCTTTCAAAAATATATATTTTTATTTGTATCAATTTACAAAATGCAAAGTGAGTGAACAGAAGAAAAACCAAATCAATGTTTGGGGTGACTACAGTTTGGCTTCAAACCGGCATCAATTCTTACACTTGCACAAAGTCAGGGACTTTGTAGGATTGGTCAAGTGAATAATCCATTATACGCAGCAGGTGCTAATCATCAATTTTCATATGTAGATTGAAACACAGTTATTAACTGAAACAGCTGTGTAGGAGGCTTAAAACTGTGAGGAACAGCCACACTCTGCTACTAAGGTGAGGTTGTGGAAGACAGTTTCATGTGACAGGTCAAACACCATGGCAAGACTGAGCACAGATACAAATGCAACTAGTAAAAGTCAGTGACTTTTACTAGTTGCATTTGTTGCTGTGATTTGCAGAGGCATCTGCAGTCGCTCCACTCACTTTTTTTGCGGTCAGGAGTGCGATGGGATCTATGTATTAAGCACAGCAGCAAGACACAAGGTAGTTATACTGCATCAGCATGATTTTCAAAGCAGAATGGGGTTTCAAGATGTGCTTTTCAAGCTCTTTTGAAGAAGCACGAAGAATTGGGCCATGTCGAGGACGGTAAACGCAGTGGTCAGCCAGGGAAACATAATGCAGCAGATGAATGACTCATCATGCTTCCCTTCGACATTGGAAGATGTACAGCAGGAAACCAATGGGACCCAGGTACACCCATCTACTGTGTGGAGAAGTCTGGCCAGAAGTGATCTTCATGGAAAAATTGTGGCCAAAAAGCCCATGCCTCCAACGTGGAAACAAAGCTATGCACGAAAACATTGGAACTGGGGAGCAGAAAAAATGTCAGCAGGTGCTCTGGACTGATGAGTCAAAATTTGAAATATTTGGCTGTAGCAGGAGGCAGTTTGTTAACCGAAGGGCTGAAGAGCGGTACGAGTGTCTGCAGCAACAGTGAAGCATGGTGGAGGGTCTTTGCAAGTCTGTGGCTGCCTTTCTGCCAGTGGAGTTGGAGATTTGGTCAGGATCAATGGTGTCCTCAATGCTGAAAAATAAAAACAGATACTTATCCATCATGCCATACCATAAGGGAGGATTGTGATTGGCCCCAAATGTATTCTGCAGCAGGACAACGAACCCAAATATACTGCCATTGTCATTAAGAACCATCTTCAGCGTAAAGAACAAGGAGTCCTGGAAGTGATGGTTTGGCCCCCTACAGAGCCCTAATCTCAACATAATAAAGTCTGTCTAGGATTATGAACTTTAATGGTCTGGTATGAACTTTAGCTACCTCCTATGAGAAAACAAGAGAAGGGCGCCCACCCTAGTGCAGATTGTTTTTAATAATAAAAAGTAGCAAAACGGAGTAGAATCATACTCACAATGGTGGATCAAATAAGAGCATTCAACAAAAGTGTGGAGGACATCAGTGAGAAGCTGCACAGTCAGACTGTGTGCCAGCACAGAATGCCTGCGTTAACGCGTTTCCGGGGTCACGCCCCCTTCGTCAGAACGTCTACTTGCTACTTTTTATTAAAAACAATCTGCAATAGGGTGGGCGCCCTTCTCTTTTGTTTTCTCAGTGTTACAGTTCCCCTGGCTAAAGTGGGGGCAGCGCCGCTAGTAATCCTTCACATGCACTTTTCGGTTGATGTTCCTACTTGGCACTTTTGATTTGTCTATTCGGCTTTAGCTACCTCTGCTCTAGGGCCAAATTCCAAATCGCTAAACTGCGGCCCTTCAGCTGTGGTGAAAACCCCAAATCCCCTCATGCATCTGTTCAAGGTTTTATGCCTGTGGCTGTCAGTCTTGCAATGCGTTATGGTACTTGTAGTTCCTCAGCAACATTTAAGCTTGCATTGTGAAAGGGGGCAGTGAAGTACAACCATTGAGTAGTGCTGCAAAGCAAACATAGCAAATGTGGCTGTCCCATATATGTATATAGCTACAAACTACGGTACTACACATAAACAAGGTACTGTACTACTGATAGAATTTCTTTACATTTTATGTTTGATAATCTTTTGTCATGAGAGAAGTCCATGAGCTTCCATTGTGGTTTTCCTACTAAAGGTTCTGTCTCTGATTTTCAATATTTTGAGTCCCTTTGCCAGAATAAGTATGCAGTTCAGATGTTCTGACCTGACTATGACTTAACATGGAGCTTGTATAGATAAATTTGAGAATTTACTGCCACCTAAATCTTCCAATCAGTCACTAGGATGCATGCTAAAGCTTTACGAAGGATGTACAGAGTTTTAATTGATCAAGCAATTTACCAACAGAATTGGGCACATCTCTAGTACCTGCAGACTCTAATTTTGGAAAGAATTTAGGGATTGTTCTGTGGTTGTGACTTTGCACCAGCAACTGCAAGTTATGCAAAGTCCATCTCCTAGTATGTTTATCATTACTCCTGTTCTTTTAATTTCTCTTTTGAAAAGAGGTTGTGGGAAACCACCTCAGTTCATGGTAAAAGTGTTGATTTTATACACTGAGTGGCCAGATTATTATGACCACCTGACGTTTGTGTGCAAATTAGCTATAATTTTGCGCTGACGTTGCTAGAGGGCTAGACCATTATACATAGGGAAGCATGTTGTTTACCATGACAGTAGAAGTGATTTTTTGTTCTGAAGATATGGGTAAACAACGCGATTTAACAGCCTTTGAACGTCCGATAATTGTTGGCGCTCTGAGCTATGGAGCGAGTATCGGCAAAACAGCAGAATTCGTTAAATGTTCAAGAGCAGCTGTTAGTGTTTAAAGACTGGACTGTCAGCCGAAAATCTGGGTCTGAACGTGGGAACTGTGGCCGCCAGCGACTAGTCAATGTTAGGGCAGAATGGAGAGTTGCAAGACTGGTACAAGACAACAGAAGGGCAACAGTGCATCAAATTACTGCAGATCTTAATCGGGGATCCTCTCAAATGATCTCTGAACGCACTGTTCGCCGTACACTGCATCGTATGGGATATGGAAGCCGAAGGCCTGTTCCAACACCTTTTGCTGTCTGCAGTTAACAAGATAAAATGTCTCCAATTCGCACAGGAACACAAGGATTGGACAGTCGAGCATTGGAAAAAAGTAATGTGGTCCGATGAATCAAGTTTCCAGTTGCATTATGCAGATGGCAGAGTGAGAATATGGCGGGAACAGCATGAAAGCATGCACTCCACATGCATGAGTACAACCCTTCAAGCTGTTGGGGGGCAGTGTTATGGTTTGGGGCATGATTTGGGCCCTTTAATTCATGTGGAACAACATCTGAATAGCACAACATACCAAAGTATCGTTGCTGATCAAGTTCATCCTATCATGTTGGTGTATCCCAATGGAGATGGCTTCTTCCAACAAGACAATGTGCCATGCCACGGTGCTCGTATTGTGCAGGAGTGGTTTCAAGAACATGAGGGAGACTTTACCTTGATTAGGTGGCCCCCACAATCTCAATCCAACTGAGCATTTGTGGGACGAAGTTGAAAGAGCCATCAGGCAGCTGGTTCCACAACCATCAAATCTCACAGAACTGGACAGTGCTATTCATCGGGTATGGTGTCAGATTCCTCGCATCACCTTTCAACATCTCGTGGAGTCAATGCCAAGAAGAATTGCTGCAGAAGGCAAAAAGTGGCCCAACGAAGTACTGATGGGGTGGTCATAATCTGGCCACTCAGTGTACATCGATCAGCCATAACATTATGACCACCCACCTAATATTGAGTAGGTCCCCCTTTTTAGACCTCAGAACATCCCTGACCCATTGAGGTATGGACTCCACTAGACCTCTGGATGTATGCTGTGGTATCTGACACCAAGCTGTCAATAGAAGCTCCTTTTTTATCCCTGTAAGTTGCAAGGTGGGTCCTCGATGGATCGGAATTGCGTTTCCAGCACATCCCACAGATGCTCGATTTTGATTCAGATGGGGAGAATTTGGAGGCCAAGTCAACATCTTGGACTCATTCAGGGGAATTTTATCAAAACGGGAGCAGACAAAATCTCAAGCAGTTTTGCATGGCATCCAATCAGCTTCTCTTTCATTTTCAAATCTTAACTGAACAAAGTAAAGATAGAACCTGGATGAATGGTTGCCCTGGACAACTGCTCGGGGTTCTGTTTGCTCCAGTTTTGATACATTCCCCTAGTGTGTTTCTCAAACCATTCTTGAACCCCTTTTGCAGGATGAATTGTCCTGCTAAAAGAGGCCACTGCCATCAGGGAATGCTGTTTTCATGAAGGGGTATACTTGGTCAGCAACAATATTTAGGTAGGTAGTATGTATTGAAGTAATGTCCACATGAATGGCAGGACCCAAGGTTTCCCAGCACAACAATGCTGAACGCATCATACTGCCTCTTCAGACTTGCCTATTTTTCTATAATGCATCCTGGTGCCATTTCTTCCCCAGGTAACTAACACACACACACACACCGGCCATCACCATGAAAACCTAGTTTATCAGACCACACCACCTTCTTCCATTGCGCCGTGGTCCAGTTCTAATGCTCACATGCCCATTGTAGGCGCTTTTGTTGGATACAGGCCAGTATGGGCACCCTGATCGGTCTGTGACTACGCAGCCCCATACGCAACAAACTGCTATGCACTGTGTTCAGACACCTTTTCTAATAAAAACAATTAACTATTCCAGCAATTTGGGCTACAGTAGCTCTTCTATTGTATCGGACTTCATGGACCAGCCTTTGCTTCCCATGTACATCAATGAGCTTTGGCCACCCATGACCTTGTGACCTTGGTTTTTCTTCCTTGGACCAGTTTTGGTAGGTCCTGACCACTGCAGACTGGGAACATCCCACAAGAGTTGCAGTTTGGGAGTTGCTCTAACCCAGTCATCTAGCCATCACAATTTGCCCCTTGTCAAAGTCTCTCAAATCTTTACTCTTGCCCTTTTTTCCCCCTCGTTCTAGCAGTTAAACTTCATGGATGAAATCTTCACTTGCTGCCTGATATATCCCACCCACTTCCAGGTGCCATTGTAATGAGCAGACCAGTGCTCTGGCAACATTTTTTTTTTTTTTCGTTTTTCATTCGGATTTTTTGTGATTTTTCCGAAAGTCAAATTGTTTTGGGATTCCACATAAGAAAAAAAAGCGTGCAGTTCCCTCAACTGATACCAGACCCTTTAGGTCTGGTACGAATGTTAGAATGAACCCCCAGTTAAAAAGAAAAAAAGTGCGTGTGGTTCCCCTAAGTCATATCAGGTCCTTAAGTTCTGGTGAAAATTTTTAAGGGGGTCCCCCAGAAAATTTCTACCAGACCCTTGATATTAGCACACTTTTACCTTTTTAACCCTTCAGTGAATGAGTAGGGGTACAAGTATCCCTTACTCAAAAGGGGAGGGGGTCATCTGGGTGCCCCTTAAAGGGGTACCCCGATGCAAATAAGCCCCCCTGCCTGCAGACCTCCACAACCATCAGGTCAGGGTTGTGGGAAAGAGGTTCTTGTCTAGACATGTGCAATTCGTTTTGGAAAAATTCGTTTTTGGGACACATTTTCGTTATTCGAAGATTCGGATGTTTCCGAATAACAGAAATGACTAATTAAAACGAATCTGAATTTCCGAAAACAACATTTATTAGCCTTAGTCTGTACAACTTTTTGTTTGTGGACGAATTTTCGTTGCAGCAAAGTGACATTTAAAAAAACATTTTTAAATTTTCGTCTGAATCCAAATCCCGAAACGAATTGACTTTCGGACCCGAATCCCAAAATAACGCAAAATCCAAATGAAAACGAAACATTTTTTGCTGGTGCACATGTCTACTTTTGTCCCCATCTGTATAGGGTCACCCTCCCAATGCTGAGGGCCTGTGCTCCAATCAAGGGTTTTGAAAGAAATTTTAGGGGAACCCCCCCCCCCCCTAAAGGGCCTGGTATGACTTTTGGGAGAACTCCATGCACATTTTTTTTAACTGAATGGGGGTCCCTCCTAACATTCCTACCAGACCTAAAGGGTTTGGTATCAATTGGTGGGTGGGGGGCTTCACGCTCCTCTTCTGTGGACTGGAAAAAAAATTTAAAAAAAAAATCTGTCTGCCATTTTGCTGCAATGAAAATTCCTAAATACTACTGCTACAAAAAAAAAAAACATTTTTAGTTTGCAATAGTATGTACGCATTTTCATTGCAGTAAAGTGACATTACACAAAAAAAAAAACCCAGGACACAGGTAAATACTTTCTGTAACATCTAAAACATGCCCTTCAGCACATCTAAAGCATGACCAGAGAAAGTACAAAGTAGTACTACAGGCAAATCAGTTTGTAGTAATAAAGGTTTATTGGCAACTTAAAGTTTTCATACTGTATGAAAGAATAAAAATTTCAGTTTCAGTAGGCATACATTTTTAAGGGAAATAAAGATAAGCTTTTATATATTTCAGTGTACAGTAAGTTATAAAATACATGGAAATAAATACATTTGTTATGTACAAATTATCTCTGTAGGAATAGCTATTTATTTTTATTTTTTATTTTATTTGTGTTGTGTAACCCCAAAGTGCACTCTAAGTGAATTTAAATTTTGCGTATTTTAAATGGACATTCAGAATGTACTGGTACCCGTCTGTGCTGCAGGATTGGCAAGGCATGTTACATTTATTAATTCTCACCTCCCCAGGTTAGAAAGTGCTACAAATCCACCTTGTTCATTGCTTGAATCCGTATGTGCAAGCAAGATGCCATTTTTGTGCATATTGCTGCCATTTTATAAAAATGTAAAAAATAACTATTTACAGAAATGTATGTACCCTCTCTATGTAATAAGCATATATATTTATACATATCTATATATTTTCTTTTTTGTTAAATTCCCAGAGATATTCAGTTCTGGTATTACCCATGCATGTTTGCAGAATTCCTATTGCATTATATAAATAAACGAGATGAGCAAAAGGCTTTTGCGGCTACTATTCTGCACAGTGCTGCATTAAACACATTGAACACATATTTTCTCAACACATTATAGTAATTAAGGACTATGACCTCTATGCACAAAGCTGCACGTGTAATGCAGGTGTTCTAATATAGGATTTGATTTGGTGAAGATTCAGAAATTGTATGTGCACACGTAATCCTTGTTTAACCCCTTGAAGCAATCCAGCCTAAATGTTTTCTTTGGTTTTAGGCCAAACTGTTGGAGGCTCTGTGGGGGTTTAAATGTTGTTAAATGTTTTCATACCGAAGATTTCTCATCTGTTTAACACCTTTCACTTGTACAGGAAGTAAGGACAAATCTCTCCTATGGGAACACAGACAGTACTAAAATCTTGACAAAAGCTCTTTCTCGTTGTACTAGAAAACAATTCCTGTTGCTGCCTGTGTCCTGTTCAACACTCATGAAATAGAAAGGGAGGGGAAATCTCTCTTATGGGTGCAACAACACAAGTTTGAAAGAAGTTCTAACTATATTCCACTGTATCCAAAACATTTTTTTTTTAAATGTTTAGCTGAAGTTGGGTTTTATTATATTTATATTCTGCAGTAGGAACTATTTAAAATGTAAAATGACACATAGTCTACCTGGTAGCTTTGCCTACAAAACAACGGCCAGCTGAACTGGCTTACTGTATATCCTACTTAAAAACTTCTAAGCTTGTTTAATATACAGTATAGCCTACTCGCACACATACTCATGAAGGTCCATCCATGTGCATGATATAATTAAATAAGCCTAGAGGTGCAATGTATGCATATAACAAAATGAGCAATTTAAGAGATGTTTTTTTTTGTGAGGGGTGGCATATGACTTATTTACTTTACCACAACCTATTGGTTGATAACATTGTTCAAAGAACAGAAAAGGCAGATGCATGCTATTGATCTGCTATACTAATCTACAACTTATTGACTTTACCACAACCTATTCGTTGATAACATTTGTCAAAGAACAGAAAAGGCAGATGCATTCTATTGATCTGCTATACTAATATGGCAAAGTAGTAAGTGATACATTCTATTCACCGAATGGTATCTTGCATTGTGAAATCTCGTAGCTGAAAGTGACTCAACAGACTCTGTGTTGGTATAAGCAGCTGGTTTGTTGGCTTTTCTTTTATCTGGCCTAGAAATATGCCAGGGAAAAGCTTTTCTGTCAGACCTTTTCAGTTATGAGTTATCAATGACTTCTATACAGTGAACAACACACTTGCGGGCATTGCATGCTGAAGAAATATGTTGTCAGCTCACCTTGGATTTTAGCTGCAAAGTCCAATTTGTTATTATTAAGAGTAGGGTTGCACAGATACCAAGTACAGTACTCGGTACAAGCTCGAGTACATGTACCGATACTTTGAGCTCCAAGACTACACTAGAGAAAAATTCAAAAATTAGGAGGCAGCTGTCATTTGTAAGGAGCAAACGGGGCTACTGGGATTTGTACATCTCTGTTTTAATGTACCATTTTGTTTTTATAAATATAAATAAAGTGATACCAGTTTTGCGAGTACAAGTACTGGTACTTGCTGAGTACTTACAAGTACGAGTATTGATACATTTTTGTTTATTGTCATGTGACAGTTTTTCTAAAACAATATCGACTAATGATTTCAGGACAGTGGTGGAGAGCCAGAGCCAGGTCCCAGCTGCAACCCTGGTAGTTCTCATGAAAATGCCAAGTATCTGCACTGGTACTCAAAGTATCTGTGCATCCCTAATTAAGAGATCATGTAATGCAGTTCAGTGCATGGCTTTGGTGCTGCACAGGATCCTCATCAGGTATGTGGCAAAAGGGTCCTCTGTGACTCCCTAAACCATTGCACTGAGCTGCACTGTGATGTGATCTCTTAATAAAAG
Source organism: Nanorana parkeri (assembly GCF_000935625.1). Taxonomy (NCBI): domain Eukaryota; kingdom Metazoa; phylum Chordata; class Amphibia; order Anura; family Dicroglossidae; genus Nanorana; species Nanorana parkeri. The sequence continues at coordinate 599,663 of NW_017307136.1, read as the reverse complement.
ATTGGACTTTGAAATAAAGATCTGAAGTATGCTGGTGACTTATCTTTTTATACCAATCCCAATTAGCAGTTACTGCTGTGCTGACCTCCTTCTGAAGATGCTTGATGCAAGCCTGTCCCCATCTTCATTAAGGTGGCCATACACTGTACAACCATCGCAAGACCTTAGTCTTGCGATGGTTGTAAAGGGATTTAAAAAAACGTACGATCTGCCCATCTTGGACGGGCAGATCGCACTCTCGATCATCACAAGCCATGCCCCCTGAGGGGCGGGCTTACACTGACTGCAAACGTGCAGTGTGCAAGTGCGCACACTTGCCCGTTCGGCAGTTGTCGAACCAGCAGGCCACCAACTCGCCGAGAATCGTACGATTCAAGGCGGGTTTTCAAACATGCTGGTTCGATGGAAGACGTGCGACCGTACAGTAGAAACGGTTGCACGCCTTCCATACACTCCACGATTCTCGTACGATTACGGGATTTCCCGCGATTCTCATACGAGAATCGTGCAGTGTATGGGCACCTTTACAAATCGAGTCACTGACCTGAAACAAGCACGCAAAAAGTTGTCAGAACTTTTGATCTGCTTTCTCTTTTGGGTCAGTGTGTTGAGTGTAAAAGCCACTGGATGTGCATGAGATGTTGGGAAATATAATTTATAGATCAATGACTGCCTACATACCTCCAAATACCTCTGAGAGGCAGTGTGCTATCTTCTAGCTTAAGCTGAAAAGCGTGCTGTTATACTAGTGTGTCATACAACTGCAATGGGTGGATACAGTGAGGAAACATGCCAAGAGTCTGTTACAGCCCAATGCAACATGTTAGTTTTCAGTTAAGAGCACTTCAGTACTATCTATTCACTGAATTCAAATGTAATTTTTCTTCCAACTGTTGCCTTAAAAAGAAAATATACTATACCCAGACTTTTTTTTCCTTAAACTATTATGGAATACTGTCTTGTATATTCCGTTAAGAGCGTCTGTGTCATCAAGTCTGCCCTTGCCCTTTCTTGAGGATAATTTTAATCCCTCATGCATTTATTTTATTTGTAGTTTTGTTCAATCTTTCACAAATCTAGGCAATTCAAAGTGAGCATTAGAAGAAAAAAATGAATAGAGAAGAACTTTATGTAAAAGCCAACATGATTTAGAGATACAGGTGTAACAATTCATAAACTAAGTGGAGAAAAATGGGGATTCATACAGAGCACACTGTGCCAACTTAAATCTGTCACAAGATGATCGGATTTAGATATTGTGTCTGTGGCCAGACATAGTGACTTATTTTATAACCCCCCCACCACCACCACCACTATAGCTACCAGCTCAAGCAAATCAAGTTTAACAAAAACATTACTTAGGCCAAGTCTCTTTCAATGCAAATACTGTACACCTATACACATACAGAGTATAATACACGGCCATCTGAAAATTTTAATATAGTTGATTTAGAAAATTGGCAGTGAGGAGATGTTTTATATTGCTTCAGCTGGCACCCAACACCCCTCAGACCCTTTTGATTAGTTATGCAATCTCGTAAATACCCACTTCAGAGGCCAGAGATGATGCCTGCATTTGCAGCTCAGTAGCTATCATTTGACATCAAAAGAGCTAAGGATACTGGAAACCTCATTTTATGTGAGAGTCAGTGGGGTTGATTTACTAACCTTTTAAACACACCACGAACGTGTATACACCTCTGTAGTGTGTTCCCTCCCAGCATGATCTATGGGAGGAATCGAAACACCTTTGTAGTGTGTACACACCCAGCAGGTGTGCTGTGCAAAGCCCTGCAATGAATTGCAAGGTAATGTGGTGTAAATTAACTCTATGTTATGTTGCTTGTGTTGATGAATGCAGGAATGTAAATGCATGAGCTAACCATTTTTGTCTAAACTGTGAAGCAGCATTATATATGCATCATGTGCATGATTTTTCCATATATGGCATTAGTGGAAATATGCTTTTAGAGACTTTTTGGTTGATAAATACGTTTTGCTGTGTGAAAATCACACACACCTGGTGCGTGCGTGTGTTTAGGTTAGTAAATCACCCCCAGTGACTCAGGTTGGACTTATTCTGAAGTGATTTTGACTCACTACAGAGGAACCAAAGACTGCACAAAGTTTTCTTAGTACCTTTCATTTTTATTCCCAATTATTTTATTGTTATTCATTGCTGTTTTGTATTCTTTCTGTAAATATTTTCTTGCACCATTTTTTCTTTCATTAAAGATATTTAGAGATTATGACAAAGTTATTGTGTTGAATAAAATAACCGGAATATACTAACCTATAATCCTCTTAAAAAGGTGATATCCAAAAAGATGTAATAAAATAAGAATTGTTCAAATAGGGTCCATATAATCGGTATTTAAATATCTATCTTAAAATATAAACCATTAAGCTCATAAACATTACATGATTGATCACCAATCAAATAGAAATTGATCATTTTGATAAAGTATATTTATAATTAGTGCAGTGCAATATTCTGATACTATTTCTAAGTGCTATATGTCACTATGCACACCAGCTGAGTCTTAAAATTCAAGTAGCTTAAATAGGGACACAGACATTTTTGTATACATTTCTTAAAGTTAACAAGTGCAGCACCAGGTGCTGTGAACGGTGCGTTTTTCTGTTAAAACATGTAGTGATGGCTACTGTTTGCGGGAGGAACGGGTTGACTGCATAGTTAACTGACCATAGCAACAATCACGCTGTCTGCTGGCACCTAGATTATTGGCCTGCTAGCTAAAACTTCTATAAATTCCTGTTGCTGCCTGTGTCCTTGTTGATGAGATTCCAACTCGCTTCCAGTCCAGCACTCATGAAATAGAAAGGGAGGGGGAAATCTCTCGTAAGGTGCCCATATACATTACAACCCTTGCAAGACTTTTGTCTTGCGAGGGTTGTAAAGTACTTTAAAAAAACATACGATCTACCCATCTTGGACAGGCAGATCGTACTTGCGATCATCGCAAGCCCGCCCCCTGATGGGTGGGCTTACGATGACTGCAATGAGGGGCGGGCTTACGATGACTGCTTACGATGACTGCGGGTTTTCCAGCCTGCTGGTTCGACGGAAGATGTGCGACCGTACAGTAGAAACGGTCGCACGCCTTCCATACACTGCACAATTATCGTACGATTGCGGAATTTCCCGCGATTGTCGTACGGGAATCATGCAGTGTATGGGCACCTTTTATGGTTGCAACAATAAAAGTTTGAAAGAAGTTCTAACTATATTCCACTGTATCCAAAACTTACATTTAAAAAAAATGTTTAGGTGAAGTTGGGGTTTATTCTATTTATATTCTGCAGTAGGAACTATGTAAAATGACACCTAGTCTACCTTTTGTAGCTTTGCCTACAAAACAATGGCCTCTGTGAGGCTGAGGGAGCACATTCTGGTGGCAGCCACAGGATCTGATACTGCCGCTGTCACAATGGGCAGTTGAGATTACATGCAAACCTCAATATGTTAAAGTCAAGCTTACCCCTCATACACAAAGCATTTCCACTGCCCCTATAATGTAATGGGAAACCTCACTGACCATTAGGGAGGCTTGTGTGGCAGGAAAACTGTTGGCTTAATCTAGTCTATAACCAGAACAATTTATATGCAATTTTCATTGACGATAACTTCTGCTCATTAAATTTATCATATGCTTAGTTTGAATTGCCTTGGTTTGTTAGTTTTACTGTAATGGAAACCTATACTGAAAAATGATGAAGGCAGCTGCTGCTTAAGTCTGAAGTTGCCTTGCTTTACTGCATAATTGAAGGATTTCAACTTTTTGAGTCCATGTTCTGGGTTTGTGAAAGTATTAGTCATTGGGGTTGATTTGCGAAATCAAAAAGGCCGTTCACTTTGTAAGGGAATTTGCACTTTGCAGGAGAAGTTTCCCTTTAGCTTTGTAAATGTGGTGAATTTTCACTTAGCAAAGAATAACCAAGCATGTGCAAGGAAAATAAACAGTATTTTTTGGTGCTAAACCAAGGTAAAACTTCCCCTGAAAAGTGCAAATTCCCTTGCAAAGTGAACAGCCTATTTGCCTTTAGTAAATCAAGCCCATTGAATCAATATGACAGTGAGGCAACTGGGGTATTTCTTTCTTTCCTACAAAGTTGAAAGACTGAAATGAAACCCCACCTTAAAGTCTGATGTAATGTCAAATGCACCGCACCTGTTAACTGTTTTATTTGTCTTTAAGACTGCTAAAACATAATGCTGGTACCACCCCCGTACCCCAGATTGTGTCCTGCTTCCCTTTAATGCAGTGCCAAATTGGCCCATAATTCTCTCCGCTACATGTGTATAGCAATTTGGCTTGCCCATGTGTCCTCCGCTGCAGGTGTGCAGAGCCATGAGCTGTTTACCCTTGATTCCCCACTTAAAACCTCTGTCCACTGACACTCTGACCCCCCGAGTTCAGCTCGGAAACTGAAATTTGTTTTAACTGGTAGGGGCATATTTAATTCTGATAGTCAGCAAACATTCATTGCAGATGAATCAGTGCATGTGGTTTAAATGAGGGATTCACCACCAGAAAATGCTTGGCAAAAGTCACATTTATTGATCTATAAATAGACCTATAAAAGACTATTTAAAAAAAATCAAAGAAAAATGGCAAGTAGTATTTAATTTTAGGCTTTAACCGCCGTATCCAAATGACCTCAATCCTGTAATTGCTTTTAATCTGTTTTCAATTTGAACGTCACCAGTTACATTCTATTATGATTTATATACACGGGAATAGCACTTCTGAAGTCTGTGGCACGCTCCTGCACCCAGGTGTTGTAATGTTTATAACTCACTGGTAATGCTGTGAACAAAATAAAGGTAATGTTCTTACACCTCACAGAAGTGAGATCTCAGTTTGTAAATGTGAGCCTCTAATAGCATGATAAAGCTGAAGGTAAACTTGGCATCTCTTTTGCTACACAGATCTGGATGCTGCTACTTTTAATTGTGAAGCTGAAATTACCGGCTTGATACATGGTTTTTATAAATGTATTTTCTTGTTTGAAGCTTATAGATGCTTATATATTGGCGCAATACTGAATGGGAAAAACATTTTCCTGTGAAACAAGGTGCTCTAACATCAACTCTTAAAGGACCTTTCCATTAAGTATTTCTTAGACATCAGTGGACATGTATAGAATTCTTAACATATTAAAGTCATTTCTAAGGACTCCTTGCTGCTGAAGCAGTTCTAGCTCAGGCTGTCTGTGTGTTTGCACCTATCCAGCAAATTTTCTATTGTGAGACATTTATTTAGCCTTAAATACGCTAAATACCCTTTCAGGTGGGTGGTCCAATCAGGTCCACCTGTCAGTCTATGGGCAGCTGGATCTAAACTAACATTTGTCCGTTTACATCTGATTACTCCCAACTCCGTCAGGTACGGTAAACCAAATGAAACAGAGTGGACCTTATCTTGGTGAATCAGAGGTAATCTGGACACCTGTCAGTTTTACATCCGGCTCCCCATAGACCGAACATGGGTCAGGTAAATTATTTTTTTTCCCCATCCCCAAATGAAGGAAAAAAGCTGGATAGACACAGTTGTCACAACGGTGACATCTGTTCCGAATTGCTCCAATCAGCACGGAATCTGTACATGAAACTGAGAGATGCCCATGTAAAAGGGCCTTAGATGTATCACGAAATACAGCTCTGCAGATGCCGTGCTAGTTTAGGACAGAACGGCTTGCAGTGCAAAACTGTGGGGAAAAACATGTAGATTGACTTAACACAGGACAACTTTTTTCCTCCAGATGATATATACAAAACATGCTCCATGTACTCCACATTACATGAACACCTACAATCGGAACATGCCAATTTATTCACAAACAAAAAAACATTTATTCTCTTTTGGAAGACCAAAGATAAAATGCTTTATAAAAAATAAAAAAAAAAGTGGCTTGCTTTATAACTTTTTACCATGTTTTTTTCCAACTCACACCATGTGGGTAATAATGAAAACAAGCTAAAATACAATGCTAGCACAGTGTTTTCTGACAGAAGGGGTATGAGAATGTAGGGGTCACATACACCTTCCCTGTCTTTGGTCCCCTTATCCATATATGATATATGCAGTAATTAGAACACTTTAATGATATTGCTATGATTTTGTTAAACAATCGTGAAAATTCTTTGTCAATTTGTAAAAGCATACTAACCAATTCAGAATACATTTAATACAAAAAATATTTTATATTAAGTGTCTCTGCTACCAGAGCCATAGTAATCAGCTAAGGATCCCAATGGACCCCTTTAGTGGAGCAGGGCGTAGTAACAAACTTGCCATACTTTTTTGCTATTCCTGTGCCTCCACCTGGCCCATGAGATACAGAAGACCTAGTGTCTATCAGTACCAGCCTGATGTTTTGAAAGTGGAGCCCATTTTTTCTGGGGGGCTGCATACTTATTACACTTGCCTAATGCTTAAGGGTATAGGAGCTGGTATTGACCTAGCGAGGCGCCCACATGCTGATGCTCTGCCATCTTCCTAGTCTTTTTAGTTTTGGGGGAAAAAAATGTACCAGTACCACTTTACTGGTGGATAATTTTCATTCACCTCTTAATACTACAGTCGAATAGTGGAAAGTCACAGCCATTATTTTTTTACAAGGCAATGAAGCTGCTACATCATTCTAGTTCATACATTCTGTTTGCAGTAAAAAGAAATATGCGGGTTATCATTGCTGAGCTTGTTTTGAATGCTAGTTGCCAGATTCTGGGATTCAGCATTTCTAAGTCACAGGCCCAACACAAGCATTCAGCAAATTAAAGTCACTTCCTTATATATTTTTTCTGGTTTAGTAACTTGGGAGCTACTGAAGGGAAAGCATCTGCATGCCAATCAGGCAATTGGGATTCTCATAAGGAGGTTCTTCTCTCATAAAAGGCTTCTTTTAAAGTGCAAGATTTAGTGTTTTTTGGCCAAAGGAGAAAGGTACATATGTGTCCCAGAAATGCAGCATTTGCATGACAATACAATGATAACTGATGTGGTTTTGTGATCCAGTTTTGTATATGCCCCGTATTTTTATTCTCTGGCATTACTGCTAGTGTACAGTACATGTCTAAAATGAAAACAAAGAGCATTATCTTAAAAATAATGTTGCATTTATTTGAACTTGTTAAATTTGCATCTTTTGGCAAAGGCTCAGTCACCCTGAGAAATATCCCACCTGGGTCAGCAAATTTGTTTAACAGGTAATAATTATTAGGAGAAAAACAATTTCTTATGCATAAGATATGGGTTGTAACAGATTGGCATTTTGTGCAAATGAAGGGCATTAATGTCTGAAAACCTTATTTTTTTCTACAAACTGGTACTTTTCTATGCATATATTGTTCACAGGATGCATTCTGCTGTCTGAAGATATTCACACTCGGAAGCTCTGCTCTGCCTCTAATGCATTTCACACAAAATGTATGCATTACCATCTTTAGATTGAAATGTTAGAGGTTCTTGACACATTCTGCATCAAAACTACCTGTTAAATAGAGCTTGAGAAGCTGGATTTTTCAATTGTTGAGTGGAGCCAGGTAAACTCTCCAGCTACTCACATTGGCTGCTATGAGGAACACTAATGTACCTGACTGGAGAAGCATTCTTTCTGCTCATAGATGTATTTTCTTGTTGTTGAACTATACCAAATAGCTGTTCTTTACATCTGTCATGTAACCCAGTCTAGCTCATCATTCCTGACTGCCACAGACAAGGGAATAGGTTTTCTACCTTTGCTTTATGATCTACCATCTGCTTTGCATGCATGCGTCTTACAGCAGTTTCCTAATGTAGATCTTCCAAAGTATGTTAATAGTTTAATAAGGGAGATGTTCCAATAGATAGACATTACACAGTTGTGCTAGCATTGTCGGGATTGAGCAAACATGGGAGATGTCTGTGGCACATTTAGGCCTCATCCATATGGGTGTGCACAGCGTGCATGTCTGTGCAGAAACCTGCGCCAGGGAGAGACAGCTGGTGCATGTAGCCGCAACTGTCCGTACAACTCAATGACAGTACGTTTCTGCACTCACCGATTTTGAACTTGCACATCTGTGTAGATACAGATGCACACCCTTGGATGTAGACAGTCTCTCCACAAGGGCGTGCATTTGTACCTGTACAGATATGCATTTTCTGGTCAGCATGCAAACATGTTGTGTCATTAAGTTGTACAGGTGGCTACACGCACCAGATGTCCCTCTGGGCACAGATTTCTGCACGCATCTGCATCTCTGTGGGTATGAGGCCTAATATCTCAGTAGACAATATTGGGCACAAGATCTCAATGGAAAGAGTCGAATGGCTTAGTTTGATTTTTTTCCATCCAATAGACTGTTCCCCTGAGATAATAGTGGAGTATTTGCAGTTCACATTAACACTGCAAACAAGTGTGCTTCTTGTGAGGACAGATCAATTTGTTGACAAACATCTAACTGCAACTCTACAGCAAGCTTAAAACTAGTGCTACTGGCTCCTATTTTTTTTAAAGCTTATTTCGGTCTAATCCAAGGTGATCAGCATTAAACATTATAGTTTAACTGAATGCGATAACCTTAACAGGAAAGCAGGCCTTACAAGGCAGACTGAAATTTGCATGCAAAGAAATTCCATGTACTCAATCATTTGTAAAGTATACATATAATTCTATAAAATGCAAGGAAAATATCCAGTGATGATTGTGTAAGAGATACAATTGTAACTAAATGCAAAACCCTCAATTTTCCTTTGCTCTCCTTTTTTTAATGCCCCTAGTTTAAGATGACGTAAAATAAAATCCATGTGGTTTGATTTTTTTCTCACTTGAACTTTTTAACTGTGTAGGCTCCATTATGATGAGTAACAATGTACCTTAACTCTGTTTTAATATGGTAAGTCTAACACCAGTTTGATCTAAATTATTTCCCTAAGGAAACCCAGTATACAAACTTTAAATACTGAGAACTGCTTGTATGTACTGCAATTTTTTTAATAACCTTTTGCCAAAACTGTATAAAGCCCTACAATCAACCTCTTTGTAATACTGCTAAAATTAAATGAAGCTTATTTTTTTACTCAAATGGTGCTTACCTTTCCTTGTCTTCTGATACATTCCTGAGATAGAATTGCTATAACTAATTGTAATGTTTTCATAGCGAATACATTTTTGTCATGTAAATTATCAAACATATGATTTACCTAGCATAAATTATTCCTGAAGCTTCACAGTACAGCATAAAAACTCCGGTGCATTGAGCCACCCGCTTTGAAAAGGTATGTTTTAAAGTTTGAAAACTGTTATTTGTTGGCTCTTCAAATACTTAAAGTAGTAGCATTTTGCTGGGAGAAAATATTTTTCTAAGACTAGTTGCATATGTACAGCAGTACATATTCATATATAATATACCTATACAGAATGAATAATATACTTTTATAACACTTTTTACCAATTCTATATATGAAGATAATAGATTTGGATTTAAAAAAAACAACTTCACAACCACCCTTCTTGATATTCTGTGCTTGCCCCTGAGGTTCACATAATTTATATCAAGAATACAAATGCCTTTTTCAAGCTTATGAGATAGTACAAGATGGTTGAGGCTGATTCACAAAAGAAGTTGAGAATCTTCACTCAATAAATAAGGGAAGATTAATTTCAATTGTCCAATCATGTGTAAAACGAATTCCTGTGAATTTCATCTGCACATGACTGGTTTTTAAAGTGAGCACAGCTACACTTTATTAAGCAAAGATTCTAAACTCCTTTAGTTATTCAGCAGAAATGTCACACATGATACCAGAGTTTTTGAGATTTTTAAACTGCAAAAATAAACAGTTAAATGTCTATTTTCAAAAATAAGTTGCCTTATATAAATAAAGTTGTATATGACATTCACAAACTTCTAGCTAGAAGTGTCTATAGTTTCCTGGAGTATGACTGGGGAATGAGATATTTCACTAAATTCTAAGTTTTCTTTAAATGTTTGTGCAAATCATTTATTTCATACTGCGTACCCGCTAACTGCTGTTATAGCCAGCTATATGTGTCTGTAATATCTCCCCATAAACCCCAAATGTATTAATTTCTGATACTAACATGAATTATATTTGGTATTCATGAGGGCTAATTTACTAAATGCAAGTAGGATGTTCACTTTGCAAGGGAATTTTACCTTAGCATAGCGAATGTGTTAGAAATTGCCCAATCATTTTCAAGTAAAGAAAAAAACAGTATTTTTGCTTGCAGATGATTGGATAATGGAAGTCAGCAGAGTTTCACTAAGCTAAATTTCCTTGCAATGTGAACAGCTTGTTTGCCTTTAGTAAATCAACCCCATGTCATCTTAATAAATATCAAGCTGATAATGTATCTTCCACAAATCCCTTGAATCACATGAACATGGGCAATCCTGGAAAGAGAGTTAGATCACATTACTCGGCATGTACACTGAGTTGAAGCTGCACATGAGGCAGACAGCTAAATACACAGATGCAATACATTTTATAGGGACAGTTTTAACTACCAAAAGATTTGCATTTCTGTCCTTCCTGTCCTGAGATTTGCACAGCCCCAACAGACAGCAAAGCCAGCCTAGTGACAGTAGTTCAAGTGATATTAAAGTAAAAGGATTTTAATCTATTTCAAGTGCTGATGAAATTACTTACAATGGATGTGGCTCCTTGATGTTTAAAAGTTTTAGTTTCCAGCAGAATCAGCTGGTCCCCTGAGCACTGGTTCTGACTTTTTGTTTGAGTGACTCCTTTCTCAAGCAGACTTCTACGGAGCCACCATTGTGTGTACTAGTAAGCTGTGTGTGTCTCAACAAAGACACAGCAAATCAAGCTACTTCCTCTCCCCCCTACTCCCTTCTCCTAGCTTGTAGATGAAAAGTGGCTGAAATCTGCAATGTTCTTTGTGATTTTGTACAGTACAGGAAGTTCACGAAATCTGAACTGAGAGACTTGGAAGCAACTGTTCAGAAACATGATGATTGTAAGTGTTGGGGCAAAAATGTAAAGCAATGCTTTGCTGAGCAATGTATATTTGTTTGATCTGGGTTCATTATTGAAAAAAAGTTTGAGAGTTTATTACTACTTTAAGCAATACAGCTACTTAACCCACCTGCTTCCAGGCCTGTAAATGGGCAATGCAGCAGCAGCAGCAAAAACAGATGAGCTCATCTGTCTGTCCTTTTTCTGTGAACATGTTTCTTGTCAGCAGGACTCTTGATTGGCTCCTAGTGCTGCCCTTTCCTCTCCCACTATGCATACCACTATACATATGATCTGCCTGGTGTTCAGCTTATGCTCTAACGACAATTCTGGATCATAGATTATCCTCTTATGTGCCTGTATTTCATGAGAAGACAATGGAAATTTAAACCAGTTATTAGCTTCAGTTGGACTGGAACTTTAACTGCAAAAATGTGTTCTCTTTTGTAGGTTAATGCTCTTAGGGATATCCTCGCTTAACTGCTGAATCAAGTAAAACATAAAATTATACCTGTGCATAATTAATTGCTGATTATGTTTTATAAAGCTATGGAGTGCAGTTTTAATTGTACGAAGACTATTACAGAATGCATGAAAATGCCATATGGCCATGTTGTATAGTTAAATCTTCCTTTAGAACAGTTGTCCAAATTAAAATTAAAATTGTTGGAAGGGGATGAAATGCTAAGATATGCTAAAATTATCTATATCTATCTTCATAAACAGTTTGTGCAAGCATGTCAAAATCCCACATGCTGCTGGTGGAAATTGCAATACAAAAATCTGCAATGATATTTTAGAGGAAAAATTATTTTGGACAAACAGCAGGGGAAGTGTGTCAGTAACAAGCTTTTATGATGCATAGTGCAGCAAGTGTTACCTGCACATGCTCGGCACTCCCCTATTCTTTTATAGTCTGAAAGCCTTGCTGATGCTGAAAAGATTGGCATGAAAGCTTAGACAGTTTAGTAAGCCTTGATATAAAAAGCAAACAAACATGGTAAAAAAATATTGCAAAATAGATCGCTGTTAATGAGCTTCCACACTCACCTATACGAATGGGAAGGGATTCCTACCTTATTTAATGTTCTGTAAAAGGAAATTGTTACAAATCTATCTTTTGCTAAATATTACAGCAGTTCTAAATATTTTATAGTCTTGTTGTGACCTGTTGCTCCTCCTGCCCCTCTTTCCACTTGTTCATGAGCAGGTCACATGCTTCGCCCCACGAGTCAAACACATCCTCTGATGAGTCTATTAGCTTTGTATTAGAAGAGCAGAGGTCGGAAGCACAGTGTAGGGAGTTGGAACAGATCGGAGAATGATCATGACTTTGACCACCAATGCTCCCATCTTGACTCACCTCATTGAGGTTAATTTCAATTTTAGAGCACTCTGGCTCTTGCTCGCTACATTTTGCGTCCTGCCACATGCAGTGAGGCTGAATAAGTCCATCAGAAATAGAGTATACTGGTTCAGTTGGTGGTGTTGGCATATGTCCATTCATTTTAGAGAAAAGTAAACCCAGTCTTTTAAAAGATTCCTTTTTGGAACTTGAAAGCCTTTGGAGCTTGTTTCCATTACGGATGAAGGAACGCTTGCTAATGCCATTGCTTTTGGGTGCATTATCTATGATTTCAGTCCCAGACACAGTTTTAATAAGAGCCGAGACATTGAAATCCTTTTTTTTGTTGGCTACATTAAAAGAAACACTCTTTGACTTAGGTCTCTCTTCTGTTGCATCTTCCTTCTGTGATACCTCTGTACTGCTGGTGGAATAGCTTCTCCTTGGAGGTTTCCTGTTTCCCAGAAGATCAAGCACCTCATAACGGAAGCTGGAGATATCCTGTTTCAATTCCTGCAACAAACAGATAGGTAACGATAAAGCTGCTTCAATAACTCAGCAATGGGTCATAATTTGTTCACTGACTGTATACAGCACAGAGTCATATTCTTTTTTATGTTTGTTTGTTTAGGAGTTAAACTGTATAAAAATCTAGTTGTGAAACCAAAACTTCTGTTTTTACCGGATATTATTAGACAGTGTGATTTGTTGTGTTGCAGGCTAGTTGGTAAGTGTGCAGGGAAATTTCTGTGTCTTGTATTGTTATAAGCCCTTCCATGTGTACCATGCTATAAAGGCTACTTAAAAATTGTGTGGTTGCCATATTTGTTTTTAGCTTGGCTGTATTAAAATCTAACATTTCTGACCTTTTGAGAGCTGATCACATTTTTCAATAATGATGCTTAACTGGCTTAACAGGATCCAGCTTTCTAGGCCTTTCTTGTTGGCTAAATCCAATACCATGGTGTCGTGAAATACATTGAGGAAGATACTGGTTGTAAAAGACCATGATGGAAGTTGTGAAAACACTCTCTTCAAATGCTGCCATACACTGCTCAAATTTCAGCCAAGCCCTGCTGAGTCAGCTGAGATTTGAGCAGCGTGTGGCCTTGCTGAAATGTTCATCTCTGGGTTGGCTCAGTGGTTGTACCCACTTCTCCACCTTGGCCTGTCTATACACAGGCTAAAGTGGGATGGGATGGGATGAGATGCTGAACTAAATCCCAAGGGCACATAGTTTGAGTGAGAATTTAAAAATCTCTCACAGTTTACCGTTTTCACAGAGAAACGTCCTCTGAAACACAGACATGGACTTCATTAATTATTGGAATCTTATTCATAGTTAGCCATTTTCCAAGGAGCTGGCTGGCTTCAAGATTACAAACATACATACACACAATAGAAATTTGTTGTGAAGACAGTCTTGTGATTTCTCTTGGGATGCCTGTGAAATTTTATTTAGACAGCATCCTCGCGAGAGCTCCTTGTACAGAACAATTTGCACATATTATGCCTCCAACGCTATGAAAAGCTGCTGCAAGCATTGGTAAAAGTGCAGCTGAACAGCAGATGCTCCAAAGTTATATTTTGGTGACAAACAAATAGCTCCTATATAGATCCTGCAGTATCTTTTTAATCGGAAAAAAAAATGTGTATCATGGGTTTTATATATGGAACATACGTCTAATTTTAGTCATTTAAAATATTGTTTATTTCAAACATCTTAAAATGAAACTTGTATACAAAATCAGTTTAAAATTCACAAAAACTTTTTTTCTTTTTATGTGTAGGTACATTGCCTATTAACACTACCGCAAATTCATTATCACAGTATCTTAATTGATTTACATTTGCATAACCATATAGTTACAATTCATTGTATAATTTCTCCAAAGGTATGTAGTTTCATTATCCCAACGTGTTTCGCATTAGCTTCTTCAGGGGAATATCGGGAAATTTTACCACTACTGTGGCAATGTATTGAGGGTAGTGCTAATGGGCAATGTACCCCCACATATAAAGAAAAAAAGGGGGGGGGAATTGTGTTTTAGTGAATTTTAAACTGGTTTTGTATATATGTTGATTTATGTATGAAATAAACAATATTTTTAAATGACTAAATAGACCTCTATATATATATTGATGTAAACTATTACATATCATTCTCGTAACATGATTTATTTGTTAATAGCTTTAACCTACTATGCATAACTGTTAAACAAACTAAACCTGGTACTGCAGCAAAACTGACTGGCTCCTTGTGCTGTTTATCCCACCCCAATCTAAGTTCTCCTGCACAGGGGATTGCAAGAGGCTGACACCAACTCAAATGCATGTACTTATACTTCTTGCATTTAAGAGAATACATTTAAAGATGTATTAACCAATACAGAGCTGCATTAATTTGTGCCTTTTATATCTGCCTGTTGTTCATTTTTAAAGAGGAACTAAATGCTCTTCATATAGACTGTATATAAGTAGATTTAAGAAATAGAACTTTCGAATGTTGATCCATGGAGTATCAAATTGCTTTTAGGAACAAATTATTTCTCTTTTGGAGCTAATTAGACCATACTTCAGAAGGTTTTACAGCTGCATTCTGCATCAACAGGCTTTTTTCAACCTGATCATGTAATTTATAAAATCACATAGTATAATTTGGTATTGATTCTCATGAATTGCTTGGATCTGGGAAAGCTGATCAGATTTAAGTTATTAGGCTTATGACTTCCAACACACTGACATAAAAATTCTCGACAATCTCAACATAGTATCCCCATATTTTGTGTTAACAGTGCCACCATCTAATATCACTTGAGAGTATTGAGAAGACTTTGACCACATATTCAATCTCTGTTGTAAATTTTTGTATGCAGAATTTTTTTCATGATATTTATGTGTGGGTGCCAGTAAGCAATGTTTCTAATTGCATACTTGATTCAAATTGCTAATGAAAGAAAAATAAAAGTAGATGTAATTAAAGCGTCTTCTGTAGCATCTTGATGCAGTTCTGTTTTACCTAAAGACTAATGCAGACCACCAGAACACGCCCTTACAATATCAAGTGTGTGTATCTATGCGTATACTGTACACATACGCTCATTAGCCAAACTCGATATAATCATTTGCTGAACTTAGGATAAACAGAGAGGAAATAGCAGATTTCAAAGCGGCATGATACTTTTATCAGTAAGGTTGAGGTGAGAAGGCCAGCAGTGAAGAGGATGAATTGCTTCCTGTGGGATTTGTGTGTCTGACTGTCTTAGGTGATGATTAACCTTTATTAGGTTTGACACAACATACAGGTATATACCAGCTAAAATGTTTCACTTCAGATTGCAGATTAATAATTGCCCCACTATTATATTTGCATTGTCAAAATGACAAAAATGTCTTTGTGTGTGTCAGACTTTCACCTTTTCTCTCTTTTACTTTTTTCCAGAATAAAAATATAAAAGTGTCTGCAATTTATTTTGAATATATTACACTTGTTTTCTAATAAATCCCCATATAGCACTGTAAAATGTAAACTGCCTAACAAATAGGATGTGTGTACGCCATAAAAAAAATGATTGCCCACCTGTGTGTATAAAGGGTATTCAAAATTGATGGAACCTGACACACTGTTAGTATAGAAGAGTTTGCAAACATGGAACATAAATTAGATTTTTTTAATCTGGTGCTATAATTTACTAATGTTGTCAGCAATCTTAGTTCAGTATGGTGCCCGACACAGTAAATGACAATATGTTACCTACACTCGCAGGGCCTGGGCTTTCCAAAAACATACATCTTCAGTGTTCTCCAGAGCAGGCAAGTATGTCCAAAGGGTCATCAATGGATACTGCATATATCATCTGAGGTAAGTGCAAAAGCACTCAGGCCTCAATGCCATAATTAATAATTCTCCATCCTCATTCGGAAGCTGAAAACTAGAAATCATCTACATAGGTCTGACTGTCTAAGCCCCAGTACATACTGTATGTGAATTTTCATCTTTGAATGTAAATGTTAGCTCAAAGAGCATTACATGTAGGAAGCTTGAACAAAATGCAAAGAAATGGTGCATATTCAAGTATTATTTTTTTTTAATCAGTTCGCTATTACCCTGCCTTTCTTTATAACACCTATACAATATCAGTTATGCAAGAATGTCATTGTTTTCATTGAGACACCCAATTCATATGCATTCATATGACGTTTTCCCTTAGTTTAGTGAATGCCGCGAAAATTCACCTTGCAGAGAATACCCAAACATGTGCAAAGGGAAAAAAAATGCTTGCACATGATTTATGATTGGATGATAGAAGTCAGCAGAGCTTCACCTCATTCACTAAGCTAAGGAAAAATTCCCTTGCAAAGTGAACAGCCTATATGCCTTTAGTAAATCAACTTATAGACTTGCATTGTAAGAAGAAGCAGTAAAGACTACTAGATTGTAAGCTCTTACGAGCAGGGCCCTCCCAAACCTATTGTTCTAAAACTGTATTGTACATTGTGTTGTAAATGTACTGTCTTCACTATTTTGTAAAGCGCTGAGCAAATTGTTGGCGCTATATAAATCCTGTATAATAATAATAATTTTTTTAAAAGTACAGCACAACCTGTGTAGCACTACAAACTTGGAAGCAGTGCTTTAATAAAGCAAACATGGCTGCTCTCATGTAACAATATAGTTACAAATAGCCTTTAGCAGTGCCAGCAGGTACTAAGCCCAACTCTAAAAAGTGCTTTCTATGCATTGTGCCCTATTAACTAGATAAATACACTGAGCCTCACATATAACAGTAAAAAGAGACTGCCTGTGTAGCCTATAGAAACCAATCAGATCCCCCTTATAAGGACAAAATAGTGCTAGTTTCTAGGGACAACCCAATCACTTTTCAGAGACATCATAATGAAGCCACTTAGATTCTTTAACCACAAAGCTTATGTCCACTTGCTTGGCTACATGTCATACCTTAAAGTTTTCCTCTGTCAGTCCTTCATTGGTCTTTGAATTTCTGATCATTGCTGCCACGTATCGTTTCACCAAATTTCTAATAACTTCCTACAATGAAAAAGAAATTGTGAAATGTGTAAAAAGGTTATGCAATAAAAATTCAATGAAAACATAATTTGCTTTTATATATGCCAATGTAGTTCAAATTTACCTGAAGAGAAGAAATTACTTGTATTTTTTTGCTTTACATGATATAAAACACAATTTAATCCAGTTCTATATTCTGTGGGAGTGTCATGCCAAGTATGTGTTGTGTGTTTGATGATCATACTTCTATAATTTAATCCTTACATAAAGACCTGTAAATTTTGAACCACAGCTCTAAAAATTGCAGTCATACCCATAATTTAATAAAGAAACTGTTTCCCCGGCAAATTTTTAGGTTCGCAGGGTATCTAGATCACCCAGGGATGCTTAGCTGACACTACTGCTCTTTTGCACTAGAAGTCCACTTCTGAACAAATATATCTACAGTAGCATTATAAAACCCTTATACATTGCTTTACAACATGTTCCAATGTTTTCCTGCATTATCTAACAGCCAAATGAGAATAGAATAAGAAGCCCAGAGGGAGAAAACATGAACATTTTCATACTGTTTTGTAAGTGAAATCCAAACACACAAAATCCCAACTGTGCTTACCTAGTACAGGCAGTACTTGTACTTTAGCTATTGTCCTATATTTTTCCTGCATCATAAACAACATTTTATAGCACCAAAGTATTATATCAACACATTTTTTTATTCTCTGTATTCTTCGTAAAAGTGTTTAGCAGTTAGAAGTCAAAGACAAAGGCCAAAATATATTTTTCTCCCTTTTTTTTTACATGTTTTACAATATCTGTGGTCTGTTGTATTGCGTTACTGCAAACATGTTAAAATTCAATATTGTGCATGTAAATAGGCATTGCATTAAGGCAATTGATTCATATACAATGAGATGCCAACACACAGCAATGGAAGAAAAAAGCAGCCAAGGCATTGGTGGATTGCCCCTAGTAAAATGCAAGGAAAGCCCCTTTGAATAGCTTTTACCCTCATACACAGTTCATGTTCCAATAACACAGTCCAACATTTCAAACTACCTGTGAGGGAAATAGAGCTGACAAGGTGAGATGCAAAGAAAATAACATTTTGGTAAACATCTAAAAGCATTTTTCCATTGTTCATTTTGTTCCATGTGCCCCATCATTCCCTCACTGGGAACTGCATAGCAATAAATAACAAGACAGTGGGTGCTGTTGAGGAACAATTTTACTAAACATGAGAAAAAAGCAGCATTTAGACTTTAGCCCCAAAATTGGAATGAGAAGCCACAGCCACATCCAACTAGTAATGGCTCACAAAAGTGATCTGAGAAGACCAACTGACTGCTTTGCAAATGATCTCTGCTGGGACATGCACTGCTGAATCCCAGGATATTGTCTTTCATAAAACATGCCTCAAGATAGTCTGGAGGAGCCATGCCTAGAACACTGTAGGCCAGCCTGAGTGTTTAAAGAAGCCACAATGCAATGGTCCTTCTTGAGGCTGGCTGATCTTTCTTTGAACCCGCTGGCAGGATAAAGAACCTGTCATATCCTCTGATTGTCTTTTCCAGGTAACTTGGGATTAGATGTCCCAGATCCAATGTGTGCCATCAATGCTCTGTTTTAGGGTCGGGGGGAAAATTGGAGAGACCATTCTATAGTTGAATTAAATTTAGATATTACTTGGTTCTAAGGACGGCATCAGTATCACCTAATCTTGATGTGTTACACGGCTTCAATTGTGCCTGCATTCAAACTTTGAGAACCAAAAAAGAGATCCCACTTTGGAAAGTTTGGCTTAACTTTTAAAGTTTGGTTTCAAAAAGGCTCTCAGGAACTGAACCACCAAAGGATCCATTGCCCATAATTTATGCATAGTGGGGGGAGAGCTGAAATCTAGACTCTAGAAATCTAATGGTTTTATATGCCTGAATGGATCCAAAGTGTATCCAATAAATTTCCCCCACAAGTAAGTGATGTTAGTTGACACTTTTCTACCTACAGCTCATTCTCCGGGTTGGCAATTTTAATTTCCCAGGGCAAGGATGGGCAAACTTCCCCTGGATCTGAAGGTCTTTCACAGGAGGAAGCAGCCAAGGATCCAACATTTTTATCCTTCACAATGGTAGAAATAATGGTTTGCAAGGACAAAACAGAAGACTTGCAATCACGTCCACCTTCTTGAGCTGGATCTTCTGAAGAACCTGATGAAAGCTAGTGGAAATAAAAATCTCCACATCCTGCCATTCAAAGTGCAGCAATTTGTGTGAGCAATATAGTACCCTGCTAGTGGGAGCCCCAGATAACATCCATTTAGGAATGACACCTGGGCCATCAAAACAGGATAGGATGTACCCCTGTGGGTGCTCGTAGGAGTTTCTTCAACAATCTTGAAGGGTCTAATCACTTTGGCGACAGAACAGAAAAAAGAAATGTTGGCTGTGGATAAGGGTAAGAGCTTTTAGTTATTCAAAGGGGCTGTCCTACAGGGACAAAATACTAAAATGTTGCTAAGCTTTAACATTACCATCATCTAATGGTTTACGTAACAGTCTAAGGATAATGGCATAAGTTTAGAACTGTTCAGAAATATTGCATGTGCATATGTGGGGGCTCACATAGATTCAAATTAATTGGTTTGCTAATTTAGGTTGTATAATACAAAAAGTAAAATATATTACAAAACAAATTGCAGATTCAAGAGCATTGTAAACCATAGATTTCTTTATTTTATAACCCTCATATTGACTTATTTATTGAAGTAAAATAAGATAGGTGTCATGCAGATGGTAATTCATATCAACCAATAGGAAATAATCATTTACTAATTAAATAATACACTCACTGAATAAAAAATAATAATGTGAGTAGTCGAAGAGGAACTCCACCCCCTCTCGGCACCCCAGTTTAATTTACCCCCTCTTACCTTTTATGCTGGGTTGTTGCTAATAAAAATATTGACACCCCAGCAGATCTAGCATTGTCCTTCTCTAATCTTTTTCTCCTTCACTGCACACTGGGTCCCACCCCGCCATCTTTCTTTCTGATGTCATCGGGAGCTGGCTGTCTCTGTCATGTTCTTGAAGCCAGCAACCAAATAATTCATGCCAGGTCTTCCCTCCTTAAAGTAGAACTATGAGGTGAGTGCTTTTCACTCACCTCATAGTTCTAGCCAACCTGTGACAATGAGATTGTCACAGGTCGGCTCAGTAGATCGGGAGGTGAGCGAACACATGCCGGTGTTCGCTCACTTCTCGATCCTGTCACGGCTCTCTGCCGTGACAGGGGAGGGGATGGATTCCCCCCTCCCCGCTCCGATCCACCATCGCTGACTGGCGGAACGGACGGGAGAGAGGGGCGGGTACAGCTGGCTCTGCCTCTAGATAGGCAGAGCCAGCTGTCACTCTCGCAGCTGGGCAGATCTCGACATCGATGTCGGGATCCGCTCCGGCTGCGGCGTCTCAGTATACCGCGAGCTGTAGCTCGCGGTATACTGAGCTTAGGGTGACGAGAGGACGCTAGTTTGTGTCCTCCCGTTACCCTAAGGAGAACTATGGGGAAAAGCCCTGACCCCATAGTTCTCCTTTAAGCTGATGCCCACTGGCATAACTGATGTAGATATCCCAGAATCAGCAGAGAAGACGTCAATCTTGCCTAGGCGAGAATGTTAGCAGGGGACAGGTTGGAGCACAAAGAAAAAAAGAAACAAAAAAATGTTTTTTTATTTTTGGAAACTTCCTTTTTTTGTGAAGGTCTCCATGGTGATGTCATAGGGCTCCATCCATGGTGATGTCATAGGGCTCCCTTTAAAGTATCAAGGTAGATTCATTCAGTAATGCAATCTTCAGGCAGCTGAAATCTTCTGATTGTCCTGTAGATATTAAAGCTACCACTGCTGTTTTTGTTTTTGAATAAGCAAGGTCAATGACTGACACCTTATCATGCATTCATTTGTGGATGAGTCAAATATGTAAGGAAAACTAAAATGGACATAGTTGTTCTAGAACAAGCATAAGCATGACCGCTCCATATCATGAACAGAATAGTCAACATTGGCAGCTCCCATATTTCTATTCTGACAGATTCACGTTAAGGAGAAACAAATGCTAAAAAAATGACTAGCCAACATTTGCAGAAAAGTCATACATATTTTATAATGTCATTGCTGGAGCTTATCACAGAATGTGCTGTAAAGTAAGGACTATTCTTCCAGCTCGACATTAACTGTTTCAAGTCACACCTTTATCAAGGCTGTTATTGCAAGAAGGCATCTTACCTGGTAGTGCTGATTCTGAATCAGGTTGTCAGCGTGCCTCTCCTGCAATAAAAACTTAATATATTAATTATGCATGTACCAGCGTAATGTCTCTGCAAAAATCTTTTGCATGATCCCCAGCTGAATCTCCAGTGGGCAGAACTTTAGGCTACTGAAAACTGAGTCTCTGCTGCTTAACATCAAGGAGACTGCACTTAATAATTTGTAAAGAGAAGAAAATTTCATTTATAAGGTTTTACCGTAAAGGTCTTTAGGTTCTCGTGCTGTTTCTGAAGTTCCTCTTCACGTTTTTTATGTGGACACAACTTATAGTGGATCCACTTGCAAAGGTACCAAACAGACTTTGGGCTTGCAATGATGTTAAACGGGGGTGGCAGAGTGCCACCTTCATCAAAATAACTCATCCACAGTTTAGTCCTGGCAAACTTCCATTCAATATCAGCATGATCCTACAGGAAAAAGAAAAGGACACTGGTTATCTTCACAGACTGCACCAAAATCTTAATTGTAGCAGTCACCTTTTCATGTTTATGATGTTTATGAGTTAGCAGATAGTAAATATTTTCCTATGAAATGTACACCCCAGTCAAATTGAAAATGAAAGTGTATGTGCAGTCAAATGTTCTAGCTTTGAATAGAGCGGGGTAGGATAAGAGCCTCTGCAATCCACGACTCTGCTAGAGAGATTTCTCATTACTGTCACAGTGACAATGGTTTTATGAGGCACAAAATGAAGGAAAATCTACAACAGGGACATAGACAGTGGTGCTAGCTATCCTCCACACCACTAAAAAAAAAATCAGAGTCGCTGCTGGAGATTTACCCTAATTTACTTCCTGGTGAAACCATTGTCACAGTGACAGTAAATGAAGGCAAATCATTCTGAGCACCAGAAAGCAGTAAAACCCAACAGGGGTTAAAATCCTTGACTGCAATTAAGGACCACAGCCAATGTGAAGCTTCTCAAGATGCCCATACACTGCTCGATTCTCGTACGAGAATCGCGGGAAATCCCGCGATCGTACGAGAATCGAGCAGTGTGAACGAAGACGTGCGACCGTTTCTACTGTACAGTCGCACGTCTTTTGTCTAAGGAGCATGCTAGAAAACCAGACGAGAATCGTACGATTTTCGGCTGGTTTGAACGGTGCTTGGGAGACAAATGCCGAACGGGCCGGTGTGCGCACGTGCACACTGCCCGTTCAGCATTGCGGTCATCGGAAGCCCGCCCCTCAGGGGGGCGGGCTTGCGATGATCGAGAGTACGATCTGCCTGCCCAAAATGGGCAGATCATATGTTTTTTAATCACTTTACAACCATCGCAAGACTAAGGTCTTGCGATGGTTGTACAGTGTATGGCCGCCTTCATAGGGTCCCCCAGGCCACTCCACTTTTTAAAACTACTGTTAATGTGGTATTCTTGTAAGACCATCTGCTAGGTTCTGTCTCTGTGCAGACCCACTTCTCAAGCCTACCCTTTGAATCCACCTATCTTGCTATCTCTTAAACTGAGAGAGAAATGGAAATAAGAATTTGCAGTGAGCCAGTACAGTGACTAACAGTTGGAGTGACACAGAGTTTCCAATATACTTAGAGCACTATCATGCCAAAATTACATCAAAAGAGGTAATTGTACAAAAGGGAACTTTAAAAATAGCAAGCAAAAGTGTGTAATATTGTTCAATATATATATTTGTCTCTAAGATGTGTATATATATTTCAAGTGCTATATTTAAAGCCCCATATTCTACAATTTCTTCTTTTGATGCCACCTGAGCCATATGGTTCAAAATGTCAATGATTGAGATCACAAGGCTGCCTTGATCAGTTGCATTCATTCTCTACTTTAGTAAGTTGTATGGTTAAGCATGAACAGCTGTGATATTTCAACTAATTGATAATAATTGTAGCTAACAATTGGGGTTTACTGTAGAGGAAAATGAAGCAAATAATGAAGGCAATAAAAAAGTGTTTTTGGTGGAATGTGGATGTCAGAGCAATATAAAAAATATGCAGTACAGATCTGCAACACATGCACATTTCCCCATGTTTAAGACCCCACAAGTACAGTAAAATACTAATTGGTCTGCCAGAAAACCACTCAACTTAAAATTTCCTATTGGGGTCTGACACCACACAGCGTTTCTGTGGTGTCAGCCTTGCCCAGTTGTCTTTTGCTAAACTATTTAATCCCTCCCACTCTCTTCATCTCTACAACATGGCACAGCCCTCCCCTGAATTTCAGAAATTATCTTTTTTTTTTGCACTTGCCAAACAAATATAACAAAACACTTTCAAAAGTATATTTACCAGGGATTACACACACTTAAACTCTTATTTATTATAATGACAAGAAGCTGCAATCCCACCTAGCAGCACATGTGAGGGTCTTGCAATATCAAGTATGCAGTAGATGTAATCAAATGTACATTGTAGGTAAACTAAATGGAGTTTAGAACTCTTGCATTTTTCTGAGATAGCATTAGAAGTCACTGATTGATTTTACTCTTTGCCCTGAGTTGTTCTTTAAAATGACACGCTCACCTTTACTAAAAACTAGTCTATCCTCCCTAGGCCCCAAACCTAACCTCACCTAAAAACCCACCACCCAGCTGCCTAGTTAATTCAGCATGACAGCTGCGGCCTCTTTTTAAGTTTACCTCCTCTGACTGAAAATCTGCTTCAGCCCCAGTCACACCTACACAATTAACTCTCCAAGACTGAAGACTCTTGAAGTATAGCCCCATTCACCTCTTTACTCCATTTCACAATGCATGTGAACTCAAGGCAAAAGCCCTTCCAGTCCTTTCATCAAAATGGACTTGTCATTCCTCCCGTTGTAGCAGGACTCTAAATGCTTCACCTGATTTCTAATTTTGCAATAAAAAAGAGAGACTTGCTTGCAATATAAATATGGTATGGGTAAACCCAAAAACCATTGTAGAGATCTCTTGGTTGTGATTCAGCTCATCAGCATTTACACAAATCTATGATATTAGCTTTGGGTAGACTGATCCTTCACACTGTCCTCTCCCTGTAGGTACACACAGTGATTCCTACAGTAATGGTAGGTATTAACATACAGTATACCTATAGTCATTTTATAATAAATAAGCTGCAATTTCATATCAGATGACTAGTGTTCTTGTACTGAAAATATAGAGGAGGAACAGGGCAAAAATGACTGATACAATTTTTTGAAAAAGGGCTGTGATAGCAGTGATCTCTAGCAGGCTCATGTAATGTGTCTCTCTACTAAAGTATGTAATTAATTGAAACCAACTCTTACAACATATTTGCATAGTTTTGACAATCTCCTGTAGCATGTCTATGTTCTCTAACCATTTCCTGTAGCAATCCCGTATTTCTCTGACCATCTCCTGCTGCATGTCTGCAGTCTCTGAGAGCTTTTTGTAGCATTACATTCACTGAATATTATGTTTGATGAAGGCAAGGTCTTCTTCTTCTTCAAGGAAGTTGACAGCCAATGACATAGATGCTTACAAACAGTGATCTAGATGCTCATATTCTTTACCATAAGATCATACCAGTCTATCTGTCAAATTCCAATGGTGCTAGAGTTCTAGTTTAAACCTGTGTGAAAAGTAATAGCTGAGGTGGTGAGAGGACTTCAATGCAAATCGCACATACATTTCTTCAATATAGTGTAATCCTTATTACGAAAAAGAGTGTAGTGAAAATGTTGGATGATTACCCCCTGCTTATAAAATTACAACTGTACACTCCCACTGACTGTCACTGACTACATCATGTTGAATGGTATAAGTACAACATACATTAGCACACATTTAAAAAAATGTATTAAATACGACAGACTAATTAATTATTGCTTGCTATAACATGGAAATTCAATACACTCAAACACTTATGAACTGTATAACATTTCATCTTTGAATAAAGAATGCCTTAGCTCACACTGTGGGTTGGACAGGTTTAGGACACCATAAGAAATACATTATTAATTAAGACCGTAGTCCTGGAGTGTTGGAGTTTGGTTTTCAATGCTCACTAAAGGCACAATCAACATGGAATGTGTATGCTCTGTGTGTTTTGTATGCATAGGTTCCATCCATGTGTTCTTTTCTCATTCCTCAATCTAAACACATACTTTTTATTTAATGGTTATTTATTGGTTCAATGTGTTCTTTATATTAAAAGTAAAAAGAAATTGATCCATATAGTGCAATGTTATTGTGGAGTTTGTTACACCAATCTAAATGAATGCTATAAATTAAAACATTTCATTTATTTTCATTCAGTATTACCAGTCATGTTCTAGTGTGGAGGCTAACAGGAACCAGGTACCCTCCATTATATTATGGTCAAATACAGCATTGTGTTTTTAAAACAGAAAGTTATTTTTATAGGCTCAATTCACAAAACTTTAACACAAGGATAAGTATATTGTAACCATTATATTATAAAGAAAGGCTATCTCTGGGATTACAAACTCAATGACCCCAATAAACAGGTTAAATTGGGGTCTTTGTAGTACCAACAATACTAGATTAAAATCCTATGGTTTGAGAGGGGGTCGAACAGGGGAAGTATGAATCAGTGACAGTCCAGAGAGACCTGTTGCTGGTGTTCTACCCCCAAGTGAAGGAAGGAAAGAAAGAGCGTGACCTACCAAAAAGGCTTGTGGGGAAATCCCCAAAGGCTCACACCAATAAAAATAATAATAGAACTCCTACAGCTGCACTTTCAATTACACAAAAAATACTCATCAGATTCAACACTACTTCTGAAGGTCTATACATGCTTGTATTACGATCTCCCAATCATTAACTCTCCAGATAATCACTTGTACCAACAGCAATTACCCCATGCTGTTCTTCTTCGTCCTACCACTCTCAAGCTCCACAGCAGCACAACTAAACACAAAAACAGCTTCAAATTCACCTGAAATGTTCATCCTCTCCAGTTTATCAGGCAAGAATCTGATACACAGTCATGAAGTTTAAAACGTAAATAAAACCAACATAATGTAACTCCAATTCATTTAACCCCTTCGTGACGGGAGACGTACACTGTACGTCCAGCCACAAAGGGACCAAATGACTTGTCACGTACACTGTACGTGACGAGTTATTTGCTTCTTTAGAGGGCTGTTAAACGCTGAGAATCAGCTTTTAACATTCATTAATAGATGCCCTTACTACAGAGGCATTCATTAATGAAAGGGTTAACCTTTTTCAGACACCCGATACCTTAATATTGGGTTTCTGAGAGTCAAAGCAAAGCGGACACTTTTTTTAGCTGTGCTGGTGTTGTAAAAAAATACTACAAATCAAAACTGGGAAAAAAGTGGTTTTTTTTACGTTTTTTTTTCTCTTTTGTTATATTTTATTTGTCCTAAGTGAGGCGTTAGACACACATATGTGATATAAATATGTAGCCCTATCTGTCCTCTAAAAAACAATATATAATATGTGTGGGTGCACTTTGTAAGAAAGTATATTACTGACGGGGAAGAATCACACAGCAAAAATGTCAAAAGTGTGTCAGTCATTTACGAACAGAAACGAAAAACAAGCTCAGTCATGAAGGGGTTAAAACAAAGTATAAACAATCACAAACACCAGCTCTAGCATGCCTGACATGCGTGACATTTCATACATTGACTTCATCAGCAGCATAGTGCGATCCTAAATTTAGCAGGAAGTAGATTTACATGATTTAAGCGTGCTCGAGATACTGAATCTGCAGTGCCCCTGTTTCAACAGCCTTGCTGTCAAAGCCAGTAACTGAGAAGCACGACGTAACATTGGTCCTGGGGATCATAGATCTGGCCAACCAGGTAGATCGTCCAGAGTGCTGGCTAACAGACCAACAAGTTTGACATACCACACTCTCCTAGGCTGATTCAGATCTATGAGAATGACTGGAGCGCCCCTGCTTTTGTTGCTTTGAAACAGATGAGGTAAAAGTTTCAACAGACGAAAGCTTTAAATCAGGGTGTAATAATCTTGCAGCACTGCCAGGTTATCCACTGCCTACGCTGTTGGGTCCCCCATTCTGGAGACAAATCTGTGCAACTTCTTGTTGAAAAGAGCAGCTAGCAGATCCACATTGGGCATTCCCCAAAAAGACATATGTCTCAGAACACCTTCTCATGGAGAGACATTCCCCCAGATCCAGACATTGTCTTGAAAATATGTCTGCCAGTTTCACACCCCAGGAATGTACACCGTAGAGATTGCTGGAACATAAACCTCTACCTTTGACAGGTAGACTTCACCTCCATCCATCCTCCTGGTGTCCCCTCATGATGACAGAAGATCCCAGACAAAAAACTCTGGGATGTTGATTGTAACAGTTGATTCCTACAGAGGCCAACAACTATAAACAGACAGGTAGCAAAAACTCTGCTCCAACCCAAAAGGCTGGAGTCTGTAATGACAATCTTCCAAAGTGAAGGAAGAACAAACTTGCCTTCAAACAATGCTAGGCACAGAAGTCACCACGTCAGGGACATCTTGGTTCGAAGATGTAACCATATCATCTTTTCCAGAGAAAGCCTAGACTTGTCCCACAATGAGAGGATGTTCCTTTGAAAAGATCTGGAGTAGAATTGAGCAAATGGTACTGCTTCCAGCACGGATACCATTAATCCCAGCACTCTCATGCGGCCCAGCCAGGAGGACCAACGTCGGGATAAGGCTTCATTCACACCTACCAAGTAGGTGCGATTTGGAAATCCTGGACGCATCCATCGTGCATCCAGGGATAGTGATTGATTCCTAACCGCATATAACCATATCAAATATGATTACATGCAGTGTGTCAGTGTTCTACCACTTTCAAATGTAGCCGCTGTTACCCGATCATTAACTTGAACAGGTGACAAACTGATAGTGGGTTCCCATCCACAGCAAAGAGAGACATAAGAGAAAGACAAAGGGAGGTTTAAACTGGCAGATCGGTATAACACTGTCGAACCTGCAGAACCATAGGAAAAAATGCAGCCCAAAATGTAAAACAAAGAGAAAGGTTCCCCTCAGCGGCCAGCTAAATAAATTACAATAAAAATACATCAACCCATTAGTAAAAAGAGAGTTGAACGCATTCACAAAAAATTGCCAGTCAGCTACAGCTGCCTCTGCAGTAAATAAACACACGCAGCCTCAGTACCAAATAGAGGAAAAACCTCAAAACAGCATATAATCTGCCAGGTACCCACAACAGTGAGACTTAAGGGATGGAAAAATAAATACTGTAGCAGCCTTGGGTCCAATAACTCCAGATGATATCCCCAGATATATGGTCTGACCTAAATGTAGATTCCTGTGCTAACTGGAACACAGCCATAGTGTCACTGCCGACCGGAGGACCTTCTCAGAGAGAACACCAGTATACACAACTGGGAAAACGTGTGTTTACTGGGGAGACGTTCAGGATTTTCAATATCCTGCATGAATGTACCAGTAAGAGTTGACACTAGAATAGTTTTCCAATTCCAAAAAAAAGACAGCAGAAAGGAAGGTCCAGTGGATCCTAAGTGTAACTGGCAAGGTGAGAGGTGGGAGGGGTATAGCCTCTAGGGGGCTGGCCTTTAGTTTTCTATGTGCCTAGGATTCATCTTTCTTGTATGTGGCAGTATAACTTTTGGTTGCTTAGTAACAATAAAGTTGTGCCCCTTAATGTATGATAGAGAAAAATATCTCTTTCCTGGTTTGTTAGATCTTTGAACTAAGCCTTATGTTAACAATTAAATCACAAAACCTAAAACCAAAGGCTTCACTCCTTATTAAAAGGAAACCTTTCTCCATAATCTACCATTAGTGACCCCCTGATAAAATTGCTAGCTGTCTGGATTTCGTGATAATCCTATGACTTCAGAGACTTCTGAGTCACTGACCCAGAACAAATATGCAGATAAGGAGCTCTTACTGCACTGGTTGTGTACTTGTTCCAAGTCAGTGACTTTGGTAGTATTGAAGCCAGAAGTAAGAAAGAATTACCTACTGTGACTGACCACAGTGGCATGATTAATTCAAATTAGGGTGTTTCTAGGAGGAGCCAGAACATTTCTGGTGTGAGAAATGCTACTTGTTGTTTAACCAGATTTTATAACCTGTAGGAAAAATCTCATGCAATTGGCCCAGTCCTTCTTTTGGTGAACAAAGAGGGGAGAAAGGAGCTATTGGCTGTGTGTAAACTGCATCTGTTGTTTGGGTAGGAAGCACAATTAGCAGTGGAGGGTCTTGATGCTACAAACAATGGTCACATGTCTCTCATACCTGTTGTTCTTAGGGAAACAACTGCCAGTTTATGCTTAGCCGTATTTATGCAGGAAGTCATGACATGTAGACAAGTTCTTTATTAAAGGGAAATAATATGGGAGATGCCTCTGCAGACCTGTTTTTAAAGGGCAGCCTCTAGCTGGCATCCTAATCCTTGTTTCATGAGCTCTTAGGTCACTGACCCAGAAAAAGTTGACAAAGTTGGAAATCCTGATTCACCTATGGAACTGTTACATAACAACTTCTTGAAAGGAAACAGATACATGCATAGGATATCCTAGTTGGCCTCCTTCTGGAAATGCAAGTCCCCTTTCAGTCTCTGGCATCAATACCCTCTAAGCTGCTAATATGGAACAAGTAAGCAGATCAGGAAAGAGAGAGTAAAGACAAAACTTCTGATCTGCTTACTTGCTCTGTGACATAGAAGGTGCCATTGATTCAGCATAACAGTCATCCAAGTAGCATTTTAGAAGGAGAGCTCCGCAGTGTCAGGCTCCATATTTCCTCAGGTACTGGTTTACTTTAAGGAGGATGTCCCATACCTTAAGGTCTATTCACTAAATGGTGAAGGGTTTGGAGAAGGCAGGAGAAGTGAACAATCTAAGCCCAAATAGCTGAACTGGAAAGTGAGCTGAATTGAATAATTTTTCCAAATGAGCTATTTTGGCCTAGATTGTTCACTTCTCTTAAATTCTCCAAACCCTTCACCTTTTGGAGAATAAACCTGTTTTCATTCTAAATCACAAGGAAATATAAAATACTGCCACTTGGTGGCAGTACAGTCAACATAATCTTGTATAAAAATGATTTACTAAGAAGATAATCCAGCAACAACATTGGAAAAAAGCACATTCAACAGAAATATAAAAGCTGAGCCTCATGATAGCTGACATATCAACACCTTTTCATGTTGTATATATATCAAGGGTGAATAAATATATATAGGCTTATATATAGGCTTATTGATATTGAAATGTTTTGTAATCATGTAATTGTAGTAATTAAACCAGGGAATGTTGTTCATATAATCCAATTACATTTTTCTGTTGTATCTGGCATGCATTAGCTGTCTAAGATAACTGCATTTTGTTGTGTATTATTTATTTTTACAGATCCCAGTTTAACAGAAATTGTATGTGTGCACAACAGGCCAAGGGGGTCTCTGTTACATGTGCAATACTATTAGTAGCCTTTAAATGCCCCACTGAACATTGGAGACTGAGAAAGAGACACACATTTTTACACTATACAGCTAATTCATTGGACATAACAAAAACACTCTGGTCATTCTCACAGCATTATGGCCTTTCCTCTTTTTCAGTGCACTCAAAAGGGACCTTTTTTGTTATAGGTGAAGCCTGATGGGCTGACACAGCCCCTGGCTTCTTATATGACTTGAGCACTCCAACAGCAAAATCTCCCTGCTATAATTCAAAGCAATATTACTGTCTACCTTGGACTAAGTGTATTCCTGCCTATCTTTGTGCTCAAGCTCATTCTGCCCATAATATACAGTAATAAACAAAAAACGGGAGGTAGAACTCTTCAATATGGTCAAAGCCAGTGCAAACCCAAAAACTCAAACACAGATCTACCTAATAGAGTCAGAGATTTAAGAAATTATTAGGTGGTTTATCTCTCCAGCATCTACCTAAAACTTTAAAGGAGAACTATGGGGTTAGTGCTTTTCCCCATACAGGTGAAACTCGAATAATTAGAATATCGTGCAAAGTTCATTTATTTCACTAATGCAACTTAAAAGGTGAAACTAATATATGAGATAGACTCATTACATGCAAAGCAAGATAGTTCAAGCCGTGATTTGTCATAATTGTGATGATTATGGCTTACAGCTCATGAAAACCCCAAGAACCCCAAATCCACAACCTCAAAAAAGTAGATTATTACATGCAATCAATAAAACAATGATTGTACATAGAACAATATCGGACCTCTGAAAAGTACAAGCATGCATATGTACTCAGTACTTGGTTTGGGCCCCTTTTGCAGCACTTACTGCAATTACTTTTGCACGATATTCTAATTATTCGAGTTTCACCTGTAGTTCTCCTTAGGGAACTATGGGAACACAAACTAGCGTCCTCCCGTCAACCTAAGCTCAGTATACCGCGAGCTAGAGCTTGCAGTATACTGAGACGCCGCAGCTGAAGCGGATCCCGACAATTATGTCTGGATCCGCCCAGCTGCGTGAGTGACAGCTGGCTCTGCCTATCTAGAGGCAAAGCCAGCTGTACCCGCCCCCTCCCCGTCAGTCAGCGCTGGAGGATTGGAGCGGGTAGGGGGGAATCCATCCCCTCCTCTGTCACGGCAGAGAGCCGTGACAGGATCGAGAAGTGAGCCAACACCCCGATCTACTAAGCTGACCTGTGACAGTCCCATTGTCACAGGTCGGCTAGAACTATGAGGTGAGTGAAAAGCACTCACCTCATAGTTCTCCTTTAATATCAGTTTTGTTTGAACTAACCCTTTCAGTAGATTATAAGGAATCATGTTTTTAGACGACTTGTGGCAGGTACTGAGTACAGACAGACCCATTAATGGACCCATGGATGAATAGGACAAGAAGAACAGGCAAGCAAAAACAATTATAAGTCTGCTAGTGGAAGACAACCAGCTTATCCACATAGGAAAAGAGAATATAGCTAAAGGTATGTGGACTGCATTACAAAAATTGCATGAGCGTTCAAACCTAAATAGTAAACTATATCTGCTATGCAAGCTATATAAGATGAGGCTAGAAAAACGCCAGGAAATACGTGAACTTGTGAATGCCTGCTGGAAATCATAGAACAGCTACGTGCAATTGGAGAGAAAATTAAGGATAACCATGTGGTGGCATTACTGCTATGCAGCCTTCCAGAGACATATAGTGCTCCTGTAACGCTCTAGAAATGAGACCAGAGCAGGAACTAACACTAGAATACACCAAAGGAAAATGAATTAATGAATACGACAGAAGGAAAGAAAATATGTACAATGAAGAAAATGAGAAAGCCCTTAAGGAGCATGAGAGCAAAATCAAAACAAAGAAAGCAGAGCGTGTTTTCACTGTAAAAAGACTTGTCACCTGAAAAAGCACTGTTCAATCTGGAAAGCTGAGCAGAGAAAGTGAGAGGCACCTACAAGAGAAAGCGCTAAGGCAGCCACAAAGGAAACTGCAGGCACATAATGGATCACTACCTTTAAAGTGAGTCAGAACAGTATATAGTACCACACGGATGGTTTATTGACTCAGGCGCAATAAGCCACATGACCAGTGATGAGACCCTTTTCACAGAAACTGATTTTAGTACAAAGTTTTTCTAGCAAACGGGAAAAGTGTTACTACGGAAGGTAACGGTCAAGGATTCTTGAAATGCATCACACGGTCAGGAAACAAGCAGAGTATCCTTGTGAAAAATGTACCGTATGTCCCAGACCTAG
This sequence comes from Nanorana parkeri, assembly GCF_000935625.1. NCBI lineage: Eukaryota > Metazoa > Chordata > Amphibia > Anura > Dicroglossidae > Nanorana > Nanorana parkeri. The sequence goes on along the minus strand of NW_017307136.1, from coordinate 566,290 downwards.
AAGGAAGCCTTCTAGCAGTGAAAACCTTAGCTATTAACATTCACCATATTTATTCCCAGATAATTTTTTGTAAAAGTCATTCTGAATTGAGAATGCTGGTTGGATGACCAGTGAAGCGTCTTCAAGAAAAATACAGCAAGCCCAGTTGCCTTGTCTTATTTTTTACAGATATTTGCTAATAACGGTCTCACCGTTCAATTCCAAGGTGATGAATGTACTATCCGAACAATAAGCAAATCCTTGCAAAAGGAAAAATGGATGAACACTTGTACAGACTCATGACCACAGATAAACAAGCCAAAACAGCCACTCATAATCCACACAACAAATGTATCCACAGACGATTAGGGCACCAAAACCCAGAAACCATAAAAGACATTATAAATAGGGGCTTATCAGAAGATATAATCATACAGTCCCGCCGAATGCTCATGACATGCAAATGCTGTATGAAATCAAAGACCACACATACCCACTGCCACAGGCCACCCAAAGAAAGACCAGCCACTCCATGGTTTTCATACACAGTGACGTGTGTGGACCAATGAAAATTCCCACATTAGGCGGGAACAGATATCTACTGACTTTCATTGATGATTATTCCAGGTACATAACAGCTTATCTGATGAAGCACAAGAATGAATCATGAGAAAAACTCAAAATTCAAGAGCTAGCTGCCTGGCTGTTATGCCGACCCTCTGACTTCAATACGTTCTGAGTCATCTAACTGGGAACAAGTATGCAGATAAGGACTTCTGATTTTTCTCTGTCCTTTGTGATCTGCATTCTAGTTCCACACAAATGACTCAAAAAGTGTTGCTCCTAGTGTTTTGATATTACAGCCTGAAACTAACATTTTAATGAGGAGGTCAGCAATGTGGCAGCCCTGGATTTCATTCATAAAAGATGTACTATTAGTGGAACTCCAAGGAGTACAAGTGAAAATCAACATAGTCCAATATATATTAGGGTGGTCAAGGGGTATGCATCAAAGTGGGGTGCTCCATTCAAATTTTTGTATGGGTAGGGACAGCTGTCTGTGGGAGACTTTGGTTAGACCCTGACTACAGGCCTACAAACTACAAAATAGCATGGCCTGAGACTCCAAACCGAGAAAGTCATCGGAATTGCACTGCTCACTCTGAAAGTGCTGATGTCTAGCTGCTATCTTTGCAAAAGCTAAGGAAACCTCCACGTATGTTAAACACTCTAGTACCTACATACTGTACATCTAGATACACACATTAGGCATACTTAACATGTCCAAGGTACAGAGCAGTTTACAGTGTATGCTACATAGGTAATTTTAATATAATTTTTTCAAAATAATATTTCCATCTCAATCTGCAACTTTCTAAAGTTTTTATACCTGCCATTTTTCTTCACCGAAATACTCTGTAGGTTCTCACAGAATTCTAATTTCTCTGCCCAAAAAGTAGTCTTGCTTTTTTCCTAGAAGTCTACATAGCTCTAGAGGTCAAATTAAAATTTTAGAATCCACAGTAATGATTCTACTTTAGGGGCACTTTACATTTTGAGAGACTTGAAGAACAATAAAGGAACATGCATTGTGTTTTGTTAAAACACTGAGACTGACCATGTGGGTATAGAAGTATGACTTTCCCACTTAGTACCCACTTTCTGCCAATGCATTAGCATGGCCTGTCTCAATATTTACAGAGGGGAACCAGGTAAGACTCTGTACAGTTTGCTAATATACTTGCAATGCATATAACTGAACGGAAAATGTTTTTTTTCTTAACAAATGTAGAGTTGCACTTTAAATGTTTACACATGATATCGACTGAGTAAAATTGGAGTCTCGCTTTAGGTATAAGTCACAGGAATATTTGTTAATAATAAGATTAATAACAGCACTAGGAATTTCTGACTCACCAGTCATACAAAAATAACAACTGACAAAGTATACTAACAATGGCTATAGATGTTAGGCTGCCCTTACATGTGTCTGCTAATGTGTGGACCTGCACTGACACATACTTTGTCCTGCAGGTACCCCCATTTATCATAGAGATGTCCACTGACAGCCTGTGTCGGCTGCCAAATTTGGTGCATGATTGCAGGTGCTAAGATGATGGATCTTCATGCCTTTGTAAGGGTACAGTAAGAAAAGAGATTGTTTGCCATTGAGATCGAGCAGGCACAGGCTTTTGTTATTCACATGATGTGTGTGTAGACATATTCTAGTATTTTGGCAGTGCTAGCATGTTACATAGTGTACATAGATGCATTCACATCAGTCACCGGAAGAATCACAATCAAATGTTTCTAACACACTATATCAATCCCATTTAATAATAATGGCTTAAAATATTGGCACCCCTGCATTTCTGTCATATAATGCACCACTATGCGCAGAAAAGTGTTGCAATTACAAATGTTTAGGCATTCTCATGTTTATTTCTTTTGTTTGTACTGGTATGACACAAAAAAGTTGAGAAAAAAAAGTCAACTCCAGCAGCTACCGTTCTGGAACGCACCATAATTGGTGCAAACTGGCCCTTAAAGTGACACTAATCTCAGGAATTACATCTTAAAAAATTAATTCAACTACATAACTATTACCAAACATGAAGATTAATTGTGTATCACTCAGTTGTAGATCCTCAAATCATTTCTGAATTGGTGCTGACACTGTCCTTCCTTCTGGAGGGTGGCTACTTTTGTTCCCCATGCTCCCTGTGCACATATGATATGATTCAAGTTGCTTTGTGTTAGAAAGGTCCAGCTTTCTCCTTAGCATCTATTCTTTCTCTATAAAGAGGCAATTTGTTCTGATAAATTGTATTTTTAGCCATTACCCTGATTGTGCACAAATAATGAGCATGGGAATTGTGCCAATAAGAATCCATCCATATGTTATAAGAGATGGTTACTGGAGAATAGGGGAAAATAGGTATTATTTGGTTGTTCATGCAAACGAGGTCAGGCAATTAAAATAAACCATGCAGAAATGAAGATTTGTTTGATGTTGTGTGTATAGATGAGCAGAACAGACACTACACACAGTATAGGGAAAGGAACTGACTAGCTTTGTGTTTTAAGAAGAGAACTTTCACAATAATTACTCTGACTTCCTTTCAGTGTGAAATGTCAATACTAAGCTGATCGCTGAATCACACCTTCTCTCTTTACATGCTGTGGACAGACCGTGTTTATTGTATGAAACAAGATACCGGCTAAGCTATGAGCACCCTGGTCAGAAAAGACAGATGGAGTGAAAGACATATTAATTTTTACTCATTACTCATTATTCTTCTTACAGCACAACTTCATTTTAGTGATTTTATTTTTGCAAAATAAACCAGCTTACTTATGCTTAAATTTACGGGAGAACTTGAAATGCAGGTCATTTCAATCCAGGGAGCTGTTGCAATTGCTAAATATAACCAACATATTATTTAATATATATTGAATATATACAGTATTCTATGATTTTCAGTATCGATTACCCTCACAAGATACAGTATACGGTATGTACCGCTGTGCTGCCTCATGCACATTGACTGCACGCATAAAAGAAGCCGGAAAGCAGGTGTTCAAACTATATTACTTTTCCTGATGCTGAGTCAGTTGTCACATTGTTTAGTCGGGCATGTACTGACCTTTAGTAACATTTAATGTGAAATTGGCTTTAAGCTCAACTGTCTTTGTCTGAGTGAGTGATGTACTGGATGCTGGACGGTGGCCTCCAACTTGCCTACCTACTTATGTACATACATACTCTGCACCTCCTCATATTTCTTCTGGCATCTAGGAGGCTGGAGAATGACAGCTGGAGCCACAATGAGTGAATAAAATGACTGATTTGGATTTAATATATGATGCCTAATTTTTAAATATCTATGTTCTACCTGACTGTAAAGGGTGAGATAATAATAGGACTCACAAAGCATTTTTCCCCCTGAGCCTGTGTGCTCATGGCATCTTGCTTAGAGCCAAGAAGCAGTGGTAACAACAGGAGCTCAAGGGTCCACATCTCATCAGAAACCAGAGACCAGTTAGAAAATTGCTCCTGAAGAAAGGTCCATCTTACATTGTTGGTCATTAAAGGATATCTATGGTCAAAAACTAAAAAGAAATATGCATTTCTGTATTCTCCAAATAACCATATCGATCTAGACATTTGTAAACTTACTCACTGAAGATGCCCATAGGATGTGCTTCCTCAATGCACTGAAACAATTTCAGTCCTGTCAGCCCTGTGACTATTTTATTTTTTTTGCTTTAGTATCAAGATTAACTCTCCATAGACTTCAAAGGTATTCACTTCTAAGTTCAGGTTTCCCGAATTTCAGACAGGATCAAACTAACCCCCCTATCAAACCTGGGCAGATTCGCCTATTAGGAGGCGGGCCTCCTTACATTGTTAGTCTGTGGGAAAAAGAATTCCCCTTACATTGCTGGTCAAAGAATTCTCCTCACATTAGTGGTCAGTGAGAAGATTGCCCCTTATATAGTGGGTCAGTGGGAGAGGGACCCCCTTATGTTAGTGTCGAGGGGAAGAATGTCTATTGCATTGGGGGGTCAATCAGAGAAGAGCCCCCTTACATTGCTGGCCATTAAGAAAAAGGCCTCCTTACATTGGAAGCAGTGGGAGAAAAATGCCCCTTAACACTGAAGGTAAGTGCGAATAATACCCCCTTACATTGGTGATCAGTGGGAGTAAGTCCCACCTACATTGATGGTCAGTGGAAAAAATGCCTATTACATTGAAGGTCAAAGGAAAAGAGCCCCTTATAAACAGCTGAAAAGATTTCTGATGTTAGTGGTTGCTTACAGTCTTACGTCTCTTCTGGCCAAAAAAATTATTCTTGGCTCCCCAGTGATTTTTATTTGTTGTGTGCACTATATGGCTCCATGCAGTGTACACAATCAGTAAAATGCTGTGAATGGGCCGGGTGACGGAGATAATGTATCTACATCATCAGTGGCCATGCAATGGCTGAAGGGCATTTCTGAGACCCCAGAAGTTTCAGCTGCGGAGATAGTAGGGGACCGAAGATTGATTTGACAGTGCTGGAGAATGACACACTTGTAATTAAAGTGTCCTCTAATGTGCAAGTAGTCTGTGCATACTTGTACATTAGGGCAAAACTCAAAAAGTTTACAAAACGGTTTACTTCCTCTTTAACTTGAGCAATGAATGAACCAGGCTAGAGATAAATCCACCTGAACAGCCTGCGCACAGACAAGACACCATTACTACCTGCACCCAGGGCGTACCTCACTCACTTAGTATGCAAATGTTTGTATTGAACTTGTTGCAGTTAACAGTTGCCTATATCTGTGGAAGGACTAATCATTTTAATATGCATATTTTACTGACAGTAATCCCTGCTAGTACATTTTGTCACCACAAGCTTTAATTGCCAAAATTTGTGACAGTTTCTCCAACAATTGAAGCAATCATTGTGATTTTCCTTTTCAACTTTAATACATACCCTGAACACTATTATATTAATTATGAACATGCTCTACAGTGCTACTGAATTCATCAGAAAAATGCATATCGAGAACTTAAAAACAGCCGCCCGACCTTTGTGACTAGTCATAGCAATAGACTGGAATCTGAGCAGTGGTCCACATTAGTCATCACTGGTCATTGAATCATAAACATTCAACTCCGGAAACATAAGCACAACTCCAATCTCAACAAAAAATATTCTATTAACCTAAAGTTTGGAAATGTCAATTTTAAAACGGACAGAATAACTTGTGAGGCAAATCATTACTGGCTTTCTTATCTGAAAATGTCAGTGCTCACTTGAGATAAATGAAGATGGGAATTAAACCATTAAGTCAAGCTGCTCCAGGCATTCTATTTATTAATAATGCCCCACTGTGGAGCTGTGGAAATGTTCTGTCCAAGTGTTTCTATATGCAACCGAGAGACTGACATTTTTTACAAACATAGAAAAATTATTTTCCCTTTTTAATAATTTCTCCAGCTGGAAAGTATCACCTTATGAGTTCAGTACCATGTCCTGGAACTTCTCTGCAGGGTTTAATGAAACCTGCATGCAGTTATCTCTTAAAAGATAAAAAAAAATGACAGAACGCAAAAAGAGGGCCAAATAGAGGACATCAAAAACCTGCAGGGTAATGGCAAGGAGAGCGACACCAAAACATAAAACTGACACTTTCTTTTAGTTGCTGCTATGCCCCCCCCATCCTACCACCCCATTAAAGTATAATATTTGCATTAAACAGCAACTTTAAATTAAATCAACTTCTGAACGCTTCTGGTTTTCTTAATCTGGTTCTGCGTTTGCTATTTCATAGTCTTTTGCATATTTTGTTTCTGGGGGGAGGGGGTCATAAGTACCTGGGGCAAAGAAATGCAAAAGAACAAAGAACAACTAGGCCAGTTACCTATAGAAACCACGCAATATCCTTGATGCATTTGATTGATGAAATCTGTTTGATTGCTATAGGAAACTGTTCAAATGTTTTTTTTTACTGCTTTTTTGTTTACAGAACATTAAAGGAGAATTATGGGGTGAGTGAAAAACACTCATCCGCATAATTCAAGCCAACCTGTGACACTGAAACTGTCACTGGTCAGCTCTATTGATGGGGAAGTCATCAAACACATACCGGCGATCGCTGGCTTCCAGATCATCTCCCTGCAGAGAATAGTGACTGTCAGTCACTGTTCCCCACAGGGATTCCCCCCTCCCCTCTCCGTTTCTACAGCGCTAACTGGAGGAAAGGATGGGGAGGGGGCTGGCACAAATGCCTCTGCGTCTAGATAGGTAGGGCCTGCTGACAATCAGCCAGCGGGGTGGATCTCAACAGTATTGTCGGCATCCGTCACGCTGCTGCGTGGCTCTGCACTCTCAGCATATAGCAGGCAATAGCCCGCTACATACTGTGTGTTGGGTTACCGGAGGACTTTCGTATATGTCCTCCTGTTACCCTGAAGAGAACTATGGCCACAAAAGGTTAGGCCATAGTTCTCTTTTAAGACAGAAGTCTTCATAGGTATTTTTAGAACACAATTAGGACTGCTGGATTCTGCTGTCTCTCTCCATCAAATGTTTAGAAAAAGGTAGATAAATGAGGGAACAGGTCTGGAGCAGTGTATGACTGTAGAGAGGACAATTGATCTGTTGATATATGCATGCCTTTTAGACATGTGCATTCGGATTCGGATGAACCTGCAAATCAACGAAAATCAGTTGATTCGGCGGTTCGTCTGAATCCGAAATAACAAATTTAATATATGCCCGAATATACTAAAACGATATTCGGACGTACATAAATTAGTTTTCAGAACATGCCGGCGGCCATATTGGCCACCAGTGTGTTCTGGGCATGCCCGCCGCCATATTGGAGGTAGAGCATATGATGTCACATGATGGTGACGTCACACGCTGAACGAGCAGTGGCCAGATGCGCGCTGCCATTTTGGAGTAGATCTTGGTATACACCAAGATGCCGGCGCTCGAACATGCAGGGCGCCACCATCTTGGTGTGCGGGTTACAACATAAACATTTGTTTCCTTTGACGAAACTAATGAAAAAGTTTTTTGTTTTCATTTGTTACGTCTGGAAACAAATGTTTTTGTTGTGCACATGTCTAATGTCTTTTGCACATAAGAGTCACTTGCAAAACAATGCAGGGAAAAGCAAAGCTTTCACTGACACTTCTTTCCAACCCTATGTACCCTAGAAATGAGTTTACATTGAGAACAGCTAATCAATGTTCAATCCGCCCCGCTCTGTTTCTCTGTCTTTCAGCAATCATAAGCATTTTATTCAGACTTGAACACATACATATACTCATATACATCATAGTCTCATATACATCATAGTCTTAGCATTTTCGAATGACACATGGCTTGAAGTGTATTTTCACTTTTGCAGACAAATTTGAGAAAACCCCACTATATGTCTGTTATGTGTTCCTATTTACACGGCAAACCTAAAAATAGTTTAAAAAATATTTATTTTACATGTGTTGGTGTAGTTGGCCTTTGGAGCTTTTCTATACAATTTCAAAATGACAGGACATTCTGACTGTCCCCATAGAAAGACTATGGGCACTCTGAAGTTCCCCTTAATAATTTAGAATGCTTCTACATTGTTAACTTTTCATTTTGGCCAGTCAGTGTTCAAATCTAATTTTGAACAGAAAAGAAAAGGAAGGCGCACAACTGACTGGCACAGACTATGTGGACAGGAAATAACTGGGGAGTAACAGTAAATCAAGGTGTAAAGGCGGTGTTTGGCACTCACGTGTGATGGAATGAAAGGGCACAATGGTGGTGATCTCCTGGAATTGTTGTTGTGAGGTAGATGAACAGGTGTCCAGTGGGCAGATGTAGATCCTTGGGGGTGGGATATCACGCCTCAGGACAGATGTGAAGGAGAGAAAAATATATACAAGGTGGTCAGAATCTGCGCAAATATATGACATGGATGTACATTCTTAACTCATCATTAGGTTTGGTGTGTGGCGATATCATCGCCGAAAAACAAGTGGCGGATCAAAGGCATTTTTTTGGGTAGTTTCAATCCTGATGTGGTTGACGATCTTTCGATCCTTGATGATTTAGGGCAGATGATGTTAGGATGTTAAGCAGGAAAAGTCTTGCATGCTGACTTTGGGCCAGGTGATGAGGAGGACGCTGTGGGCTCATTTTACAGATGTAGAACAAGGTAAGTGTCCAAAAAATGAGTCAATAAAAGAATAAGATACAGTAGTTCCAGGTGTGGGTGGTAGTCCTTGTTTGCAGTTGTAGGGGAGAGGAGATGAGATGGCCACTGTGTGTCTGTAGTGGCTGGTAAAGCGTCTTGTTGTACTGCTTTCCTGACAACAAAGCAATGAGGTGTGGGGCAGAGGAGAGGGAGAGGTAGCCCCTGAGTGCCCTCCAGTGGCTGGAGAGGCATCCTGTAGCTACAGTGTCCTCCTCATCACCTGGCCCAACATCAGCATCCAAGTCTTTCCACCTTAACGGCATCTTCCCTAAATTGTCAACCACATCAGGATTGAAACCACCCGAATGAAACGCCATCGGTCTGCCATTTGTTTTTCGTTGCTGATATCGCCACACACCAAACCTAATGGTGTGTTAAGAATGTACATCTATGTCATATATTTGATATATTTGCTCAGATTCTGACCACCTTGTATATATTTTTCTCTCCTCCACGTCAGTCCTGAGGTGTGATATCCCCCCCTTCCCCAAGGATCCACATCTGCCTACTGGACACCCGTCTGTTATCACGACCAGACCTCACAGCAACATAAAATCAAAATATTTAAAAAATAAATAAATATATTAATAAATAGCAATAGCAAGTGGGAAACTGGCTGGGAAAATGCCTTTTTAAACCCATAAGGGACATTCCTCCCTCTACACTCAACTTTAGGGTGATATTCCTTGTAGCCATAACCTCTGCAAGGCGAGTGCCACATTTATTTACTGCATGGCTTCCCTTAAAAAAAATGGGCTGGTATTTTGGAGTTTTCACTTAATTTCAGGGTATATTGTTTATTGCTTTATGCTGAAAGGACCTTTATTGTACATTAAACTAGTTTATCTACCTTTATCTACTTTCTGTGCTATGGGTTTGTAGAAAGATTCCACAAAAGAGAGTTTGTACTTTTAGAACACTTATGAGTGATTCAGTTATACTGTATATCTAATTTTGATAAAAATAATTGTTAGGCCAGTTTTTATTTAAAGGACACCTTTCAAATCCCCAAACACAGGGGTACCTTCATAATCCATACCATCAGATCTTTCAAATGCACTGTATCCTTCTTCAAATCATACAGCCTAAGCAGAATAAACATGACTGAAACTCATATGCAAATTTAGACATTTTGTGCAAATTAATTAGCCATGCCTTCATATCAGTTTCTAACTATTCACTCTAGTTGCTGATGTATGCTGAATGGAGTGACCCATTACTGTCAGATCAAAGGCAGGGGTGGTTTTAACATGTAGACCTGCTTCACTTTCTCTTCCCCAACAGGGGAATAATCGGGTATTGTGGGACGTATTGGAGAAGAGTTTTAGTTCATATTTGTCAGCAACTTCTGTAAACAAAGGCAAAGGAAAAGGTTGCTTTAAGGAAAGGGTAGTTTAAAAAAAGCATTGTTACTTACAGCGATCAGTTGGTAGGAGTTGTTCATCATGGCTATCAACATGTTGAGTAAGACAACCAGAGAGATGACATTGTATGTTCCAAACATGGTGGCTCCAACAAATTCTGTGAACTCATGTCGTGCTTTCACATTGGTAACATACAAGTTTAGGAGACCAAACACTGACCAGAACAGGGATTGAAGGGTCTCAAAAAGGCTGCAATACAGAAAATAAACGTGTCAAATTTTTATAAAAACTTAGCTATTAAAGTATAACAGTTTGAACCAGCAAGTATAGTACAGCCACCTCTCATTATTTAAGAGGTATCTTTAAAACATAAAATACATTAATTGACTATCAAAACAAATTCTGACAGCACCAGACAAACCCACCCCTGGCATTTGTGTATTTGGAACTATATAAACAGTTGCACAACGGCAAATTGCCCAGGTTGACAAAAGTTTAGCTGAATGTTTTTTATGATATATGACCTTTTAAATATGCCTGGAAATCAAAACCATTATTGTTAAAATCTAATAAACAGATGCACGGACTTGACATGACAAAAACATGAATATTACAAAACACTTAATAATTAGTTAATATAATAAACAATAGATTAACAAGTGTGTTTTGATCTATGTTTTTGCTATGACTTTTCTTCTACATGTTACATTGGATCTATGTTGTACACAGAATATAATATTAAAGTATTGGGAATGTCCTGAATATTGACATAACTTCATATATCTTATATTGCAATAGCAAAGGGACATATGCATAAACTATGACACTTTGTTCATTAGTCTGTAGTACTAACTCTGTTTTATCGATGTCCAGGAGACCTGGCAACTTCATGTGAGAATACGTCTCTTTAATTCTAAAATTAGTCTATTTATATATTTGTTTACACATTATTCACACAACATTCAGCCATCATTCACACATTTTAGTAATTTTTTGGGGAAAATTAGTGAACCCAGTGTGAAATTTGACAGGAAACAATACCGGCGCCTCCACGTGCAATATCGGCCAGTTGCAATGGTAACGAACACACTGAAGAGGCAGCTCCCACAGATCAAAGGACCTTCAATCTGAGAGACAAAAAACAAAAAGCAGCGCCTCTATAGTGTAAAACAAATTTTAAAGATAAAAACGCACAACTGTATTGTACTTACAAGAAGTCGGTAGTAAAAGGGCATGTAGAAAACAATGGGATGCCAAATCATCTAGCAGCGGAAGTCTGAAAAGATGTGCAGCATCAGCATCAGCGTGATTTGACATCCCATTATTTTCTAAATGCCTTTTTACTACCGACTTCTTGTAAGTACAAAACAGTTGTGCGTTTTTATCATTAAAATTCGTTTTACACTATAGAGGCGCTCCTTTTTGTTTTTTGTCTCTAGTGTGAAATGTGTTTGAATCTTGGGTAAAAATATTTATTGACTCCTAAGAGTCATGTTTAATATGGAGAGGCTGCCTGTACCATGCAAAGGTGGCTTTCATCTAAAAAGAATTGTAGGTAAGGAAAGTGAAGGTTTTGTCTCTTTACCATCCACTCCGATTTCAGATGTAATTGTAATTACAAGTTGCCTCTTAACTATTCCTATCTCAAGTTCAGCTTCAGTTCACATTTTGGATCTGGTGAGGGCATGGTGCAGTGGCCTTGTTTAAATGGCAGGCCACCAAGAAGCTTAGAGGTGTTTTTGAGGATGGGGCTTAGCGGTACCTGGTGCAGATTGCAGCTTTTTTTTTAGCAAAGCTTTTTGAAAATAAATCATGCACTGTGTACTTATTTAGGTGCAGAACAAATTCTATTGGGTCACATTGTTCAAATTAATGAAAGGGGAAGGTCAGAAATATAAGACCACTATTCTACTACATAAAAACTTCAAGTTGCAGCATGCATCAAATGTATTTGGGACAGTTACAAAAATATTACACTGTCACTTTTACAGGTTTGTTAGAGAAACACAAATCAAAAGTATCAAAATTAAAAGAAAGTTATGGCTAAAAAGACCATAGTTCTCTTTTGGGTCACAGGAGTACATTTATTAATGTACTCCTGTGACCCAAAATCAGCATATAGTGGGCTACTGCCTGCTATATGCTGACAGCGCAGAGCCTCAATGCAGCCGGGAAAGATCCTGACAATATTCTCGGGATCCTCCCCAGTATCTATTTGACAGCTGGCTCTGCCTCTCTAGATCCAAAACCAGCTGTCCTGCCCCTTCCCTTGTCTGTTTATTTAATGAGTGCTGGAGGAACAGAGAGAGTGGCGGGAAGAATTACTGTGGGGAACGGTGAATGACCATCACGACTCTCTACAGGGAGAAGCTGTGAACTGAGATATCAGCGGTTTGTGATCACTCAGTTCTCGAGCTATAGAGCCGGAGTGTAACAGCTGCAGTGTCACACACCGGCTCAAACTATTTGCAAGAGTACATTTTACTATCCCAATAGTTCTCCTTTAATGCTTGATATGTGTTTGCAGATTTTACTTACTTCTTAGTTATCTCTGAGACTCCAGCTCCGAGATGCATCAGCTGCGGTTGTAATGCTATACTCCTACTATGAAAATTACTAGAGTTTTACAACTCTTTCCCCAGGCAAAGAAAATTAAATATATTTAGTACATCTCTTCAATACTTGCACATTTTCACTCCTGCAGTCTCTTTGCAGTCACTTTATGTTTCCATACATCCACTCCAGTGATGGCTGCATGGTATTTGTCCAGACAGCTTTCCAAATGGTGACAGCAGTGGACCATATAACAAGAAGGGCCTGATCTGGGACCCTCAAGGCAGGACCTTCAGGTTTTTTTAAAGTATTTTTTTAAATAGGCTTTTTATACAGCATAATATTGTATTTTCCTGAAGTTAGCAGACCTTTATTTCTACAGGGCCTTTATTTCTACAGCTAGATACTCTTAATGAAACGGTGATAGTGATTGCAGCTGCAGCTTGAAGGGTGAGGCCTATATTCCAAATTTGAATCACATGCTATTTAACTGTAGGAACGTAAAATACTTTAGAATAGATCTGCAGGTTGAGGAATCGGATCAATGGAGAAACGAATAAATGAATCATTCAAAACTTTGTTTCCTACCCTGTCCCCACGTAAGGAATGACAATTTATTAGCATGTATAATATTGATTACAAGTTGGGTTGAAAGAAGGATACCTTGAGTAAGTAATATATATCAGATTTCAGAGTCTTATGGGGCATTGGGTGGTAGGGCTCTGAAAATTAAAATAGTTTTGAAGGTCGATGGGCTAAATAAAGTGATACATTTCCAGTGTTCCAGTTATTTTAATAAGGTTTTATAATTACCTTAGTTTTATTATGCAAATGTTGTACGTGTTAAAACTTTTAAAAAATGTGTGCTGAATACACTATTTTAACTTGTGACTTTATCTAACAATGAGTGTCCGTATAATGTCAAGTGCAAACGTTGTTATAATCAGTAAAAACTATTTTATATTTCTCTATTTTTGTTCAAATCCTAAATCCTCAAAAGGGTTTAGCTTGTCCTCAGTCTAAACCCTAAATATAGTGATACAGTTCCAGTGTCCCAGTTACTTTAATAAGGTTTTGTAATTACCTTGGTTTTATGCAATTTTTGTACTTGTTAATAATGTAAAAAAAATAATGTGCACTGAATACACAATTTTAACATGCTATTTTATCTAATAGTGAGTGTCAGTATAATGTCAGGTGCAAATATTGGTATAATCAGTAAAAACTGAAATGTTATCCCAGATAGCAAGGATAACTTGCCACAAACTTGTGGTGGGGTTAAATTGTAATTCTTGTTAACTTGCTGCACACATTCCTGGCAAGTTGTAGACTTGCAGAACACTTGCAGCACAAGTTCTAGTTGACACTTTTTGAATTTGTAGCAAATTTGCTTGGCAAGTCTACAGCAAGAGTCCTGCAGGTCTTAGCAAGAACTCTGCAAGTGTACAGCACTTTTGCCAAGCACGTTGCTCTAGAGACTTGCAATGCAGACTTGCTGTAATTGTGCAACAAAATTGTGAAGCTTGGCAAGTCTAGCAATAGTTTAGCAAGTCATTTTCAAACTCGCAGCTCAATTGCTTGCTACCTGGGATAGGCTTTTGTATGTTACATTTTGATGATGCAAATATTAGGAGAGTCAACACACAGAATAATTAGGCAGTGTGTTACCGTATACTAGACAAGTCATTTACTACTATCCTCTCACTTATCCAGCTTGATACCAGTGATTGGCATTTATAAAGGGCTATATGCACAATGAGTTTATAAGTATCAAACATAGATAGACTAAACCTACATCTCTGATCAGAATGTTATCCTAAATAATAGGCTGCATGTTTCTAACTTTTAATTAGACAATTCTATTCAATAATCAATTAGTTCTTAGAATTATCTTTGGAATGTTGTATAATATAATTTGTTTAGGATTACTTTTTCAGAAGCACAGATCAATCCTGTATGTAAGTGATGACCTAGCTATTATTTGCTTTTATGTGTAAGTAAGTATAAATCATGTTAGTTGTTACATAGTATTTGAGGTTGAATAAAGACATTAGTCCATCAAGTCCAACCTATTAGGATCTCATTGTGTAAACACAGATAATAAAATGAACCACTGTGATTTGTATCACATTACATTTCAGCCTTTCATAAACAAGCTGTCTTGGACACATTAACTGCTGAGCAGTGAAGAACTTAGTAAAAGTGTGAGCTCATCATCCTCCCGCTTGTCACGGGTGAGTGGCCTGCCATTTTGTCTTAGACATCTCTGCAGTGACATTGCGAGAGGTTCATATTTTGTGTCATGCGTCTGCTCACTTTGCTGCAAACAGTTTGTGATGGTGCAGATTTGGAAACAGAGTTTGCTTGTCCGCACAGACGTCTTCTCGTTAGAAACCACAAGCTAAAGTGACAAAGGTCTGTGGGGACATCCATCGTCATGTTATTTCATAGCCATTCAGAAAAGAAAGAGCACTGTTTGGCAGAAATCGGTCCATGTCTGTACAAGCTGAATGAGGGCTGCTTAATCCCTCTCCTATTTAGGGAGAAAGGCCTTTTTGAGCTAGCAATCATTTCTGGTGTGAAAGAATCGACACAAATGAGGCAGCAGAGCCAACGCATCGAAGGTGTTTTACTGTAAGACTTCGGTTCGTAAATTGAGGATGTTAGATAAACTGAAAAAAAAACACGTTTCATTCAACCTAGCACTGCAGAAGGTTTTGATGATGTCTACTGTGATCAGAGTTACACCATATATTAGACATACAGTATCCCAATATGTTTATATAGTATGTATTATGGCAGAAGTATGATCTCTTCACTCCTATTTTTCCTGTTGTTCTTTATTCAAATTGTAAATCCTTAAAAGGGTTTAGACTTTTATCAGGAAGAAGCTGATTGGCTGCTAAGAAGGAGATAGAAACTGTTATTAAAACTAATATAAAGTGGGGTTTTTTTACATCGTTTTTTTTTTATTTATTATGGTTTTATGCTATTTAGTTAGCTACATAATACTGCATAAAGATTATTTGCATTCTCCTTTTGAGCCATCTAATGGAGTTTTAGACTTTTTAAAATGTTTTACCTGTAAATCCTGTATCCTACAGAGTGAATGATACATAAATGAATGACTTTTCACACAGAGTCATCCCTTTCTGCATGCCTGACGTTTCAGTCAAACAAGCCAATCCTCAAAGCAGACAGTTTTTTTTTTTTTTTTTAAGAAAACTAGAAAACTTTAAAAAGTGCTCTGAGCAGTGGAGGAACTATCACCATAGCGACCCAGGTGGCTACTATGGGGCCCAGGAACAAAGGGGTGCCCCTGATGCCGTGCAGGCCGTCCGGGTCCCTTTGACATCGCAGGCTGCAGGACTGTCACTGGCGGCTGTGAGGAGGAATGGGCCACTGTCCAGATCTCAAGTGGTCTATGTGGGGTCTCAGGTGGGCTCTGCAAGGTGTCAGGTGGGCTGTGCGGGGTCTATGGTATGTTCGAGGTCTCAAGTGGCTCTGCGGGCTGTCAGGTGGGCTGTGCGGGGTACGTGGTATGTGCAGCGTGTCAGGTGGGTTGTGTGGCATCCATGGTATATGCAGGGTCTCAAGTGGGCTCTGAAGGGTGTCAGGTGGGCTGTGCGGGGTCTCTGGTATGTGTGGGGTCTCAAGTGGGCTCTGCTGGATCTCATGTGGGCTCTGCAGGGTGTCAGGTGGGTTCCACAGGGCCTCTGGTTCGCTGTGTGGGGTCTATGGTGGGCTCTGCAGCGGTGAGTGGGAATGTGTTCTGGAGGTAGGCCTTTTTTTTTTTTTGGGGAGGACAGTTGGGGGGGTATGA
>NW_017307136.1:534571-549323 GCF_000935625.1 Nanorana parkeri | reverse complement strand
GTTGGGGGGGTATGAATTTTCAAACCTTGAGACCTTTCAGATCAGATCTGCTGTCGGAAATATATTGTAATGTGTTCCCTGTTCAGACCTGCAATGACAGCTTCTGGCAGAGGGAAATCTTTGAGCACCAACATCCTTTGCTCCTCTGAGATATCACTTGACCAAATGCAGAGAGTTGCTAATGAAGCTGATGCTGGAAGATGGAAAAAATGTCCTTTAGAGCTCATAAAGACAGGCATTGTTTGTCTGTGTTCATACATTTGAAAACAATGTTTAACGCAGTTCAGCAGATTTCCTTTATTTCATTACTGTAGTGTTAATGACAGTTCTGAATTTGCGTTCAACCTGTTTAATGCGGTGTTTCTTTGGACACAGCAAGTCCTATTGAGATGTGTTTGCATTACCAATAAAGCAGCTTAAACAAAGCCTTTTTCTGTTTTTTTGTGTTCAAAGGCATGTGTTGCATGCACTTGCAATAGTCAGCATTTGACAACAACGCTTGTCTACATTAGCTCTTAGGAACACCCACCTTTTACCATTTCCACCAATATATGACGTACCATGGCACACTTTGGACAGAAATATGTCACTACCAGGAAAGGTTAGTTGTTTTTGCTGGACACGTCTAAGATTTCCAAACCTTGACACCTATCACAAGTATTGAAAGCTGTTTCATCCCTTCCTCCCTTCCACATGTCCTATTGGTCCATCAATATATACAGCCTTACTGGCCAATAGGAAAGTGCAATAGATAAGAGGCATGGACAACTTTCAACACTGATAGGAAATAAGGGCATTTGCATATGACAAGGTCCAGAAGCAAATATGTGAAGGCATGTGCAGGTATCTCAAGCTACCCGATTTTGATTTCTGGGTCAGTTAACAAGTTATGCACCCTGATATTTGTATGTTAAGATCTAAAGTCAGCCTAAAAGCTTTAACAGATTTACTTTGTTTGGTCAACTGGAAAACCAATCATATTGTGGTCGTTTCAATCTTCTAGCCAGGAAAAGGAAGTAATAAAAAAAGATTATTTCTGTCATGAATGAACACAGGTTAATGTTGCTTTGCTGGGAAACATGAAATTGAAAATGAAAAAAAAATATAGTTTCGCCTTATTCTATCTGCATTGAAGGTCAGTACATTGCTTAATTCTTAACCATCATGGCACCACTATATATCTCTTCAGTCTTACACCTGTGCAGCCCCAGTAAATAGTATTGAAGGCGAGCAGTTTATCAACGCTTTATAGACACTTGCTGATTTATTAGACTGAACCTGCTCATAGACTCCTCATTTGGTTGACAAACTGCTACAATGCTAATAGAAATGACACCTTGCCATTATATATGGTTGATGTACTAAATCTATTTTGTGAGTCTCATCTTCCACTACAGACTGTAAGTAATCATGTCTTGTAGACACCTTGTAACACAGAGAAAAAACATGGCCCTAAACCCCAAGGATTCTGCTTAAGGGAATTGATTGCATAATGATGAGACATGCATGGCAATGGCCCTTGTTGACATGTTCAACAAAGTGTAAAGATCCCTTTATTGCAGTAAGCTGTAACAGACCATAGCTCCCAACTGCCCCCCTTTTGGAGGGACTTTCCCTCTTTTGGAACTTAATCCCTTATCCCTCTTTCCTCTTCTGTTGTTCCTTATTTATGTATGCTGTATAGACCACTTTGAAAAATCTACTAACGATCTACTGAAAGTGTTATTCAACACCAAACTGTTGACTCTGAACTGAATTATTGCATGCGTTATTTTCCAAAGGCAGTATAAACAAAAAGGAGTGGTGAAAAAAACAATCATTTAACCAGTCATTTTTGCATATTCATTGTTCCTGGCCAATGTAACTCTGGGATGTGGCAAGATGTGCCCTTTGCCTACATACTTTGTGCTGAATGGTGCCCTCTTTTTCATATCAGAAAATTGGGAGCTTTGAAACATTACTGTGACTAGAACTAGAGTGAAAGCTGATTCCAAATGTAACCCAAGGGATCTCTGTGTCTCCTTTGTCCACAACTTACCTTTCTTTATATCATTATTTATAGGCCTGCATAAATAAGTTGACTATTGAATTGCCAGAAGTGTTTTTATATTTGTATGTTGCTTTTAATTGGACATGTTAGAGTTCATCCTATAAATAATTGTGCTACCTATTTTAAAGACTAGTATAAAAGAGAAATAGTGTTGTGTTAGCTTTCATGTTCATACTTCAGAAACTTGAGATAATTTGGGTGCTCTCCACAGAAAAAACATTCAAAAATGTCCTAATGTTGGCAAAGTCCCTAGTGTTTTATTAACATTTACCTAATAATATAAAGAAAATGTCTTATTTCTATTTTGCCGCAGGGTGAACAGAAACAGAGGCACAAGTCACACAGGGGGGAAAAAAGAGGCCCATTGCCCCAGTTGCAAAACAAAAGGTAGGACACAGAGTACACTTCCCCTAAGTGCCTGATACCTGCAGCCAGCAGACTCTGAATGCTCCTCTTCACTACTAGCTCCACTTAACTGTTTACATTTTTCTGGCACCCGTCACTGTCTTCCCGCAGGTCGTGGACAAATCAAAACAAATGGGCGAAGTCAGCCTTGACATCACGGCCGGCTCTGCCCAGTTGTTGTCACTTATTGACAACTCAGTGCCAGTGTCTTCAAATATCCTGAGGTCACTGGGCTGTCATGAAATGACAACAACTGGGTGGGGGCAGCTGTGACAGCAAAAACTGGCTCCGCCCAGTTGTTTACATTTGTGGGGAGAACGGTCTGCTTTGATAGACCGTTTTCCCTGCTTCAGTTGTGACTTCAGCCGCTCGGCTGCCTTTGGCTGCTGTATGGGCTAATGTGAATAGCCCATACAGCTGCCCTTTGGTTTGGCTGAACCGGAGTGCTCCGGCGACCGAATTGAGCCAAAGGATTAGCTGATGCTTCGGCTTAATCCTTTGAGTCCTTTGTGAATAACCCTCTATGATGTTAAACAAGCACATTGGTTTTGTAGATATGATACAGTATAACTCTTTATATACAGAAAAGGGTTTTCCCCTTAAATGAATTATCAAGGAAAGACACAGTCCCATCCTATCCAAAACCAAAACAAAAGTGACTGTAGTTGACCTTTATAAAGCAAGATAGAATAGTATGAAAAAGTCTGTAATAACTCTATTTTATTTTATTGCTACTACAAACAACTAATAATCCTCTGTATTCTTTTATTTTAAACTCTCACATGACACTTTCAGTAGTAAAAACAATGGCAGTAAAATTCACTTGCTTCCTTTTACTTTTCATTATGATCTCTCTTACTCCTAAGCCATGTTCCTTCTCTTATTTACTTTAAAAAGAAAGCATTGGTGAGAAGATATAGTTTGCACAGCCTTGGTGTCTCTTCACAGAGATCAATAATGAGAGTTTTTGTCACTCCATTGTTTAGCTGTCAACATAAAAACAGAGCAGAAACAGAAACCAATAATACCCATAAATGTGTACAAGGCCTTTCTTAATTGTTAATGATTACATTGATCATTGAAAACCACTATTGGTAGCAAACTGGAAGACATAAAGCTCTATAAATGCTGGTGTCAATTCCTTTTTTGTTGTATTCAATCATCCCGTATTATTGTACTCAGGAAAAGCTATATGGTCTCTGTAATACCTCTGTTTTGCAGTGAAAAATATGACATATTTTCAAGCTCCCAGCTCTTCCAGAAGACACAGTAACACAGTAACACCACCTGTGCCTCCCGAAAGTGTTGGAAGCTGGAGCCGAGGAAAGTATTTTTCTTTTTTTGGGGGGGGGGGGGGGGGGGGGGTGGGGGGTGCGGGGAGTAGTCTGTTTACAAAAGCATTTGTCTTCACGGTGCAGAGGGATGGCAAAAAGTGTATTATCCATATGTATTGGAATGTTCCCTGAGCTCTTTCTCTCCTCATACTACCACCACCACATTTCTGGTACATCTCTGGTACATTTCACCCAACCAGAAAAACACCCACAAACTTCCCTGCTCACAGAAGATAATTTCTGGCACATTTCCCATCCCCTCATCAACTATTAGTGCTCACAATACATCTAATATTACCATACCACCCCAATGTCACATGGCCCATACTCCTGTCTGGCACATACTGGCCACTGCAATGTGCTCCACACTCTTCTCCTTCACATACTGAAGGGAGGTATGGGCACCCCAATACTAATTGGGGAATTTCTTGTCCCCTCAAGTTGCTGGAATAAGCACTTCTGGATATGATTCAATCAAATATGGATTTAACATACGTGTTTCTGGTAAAATGATCCTTCACATTCCCCAGTCTGCTAAGTACCCAGGTGGTTGTTTCAAGACTGGCTGTTTTATTAAAACCCTAATGAGAAGTTGTAAAGTGCTAATAACCAGCACACTTGACAGACTCAGTTAATCCCTAAAGAGGAGGACCTCCTGCTTCATCCACCTAAGCCTTTCTGATTGGGTGGGGAGGCTGGCTCCGTGACACCCCTTAGAGGGCCCACACAAACCTGCTGCAGAAAGCAGCTAGGAAGCTCTCATCTACCATCAAGAGGAAGCTCTCATTAACATCAAGAACAGAAACTTTGCAAAGCCTTACTTCAAGAGAGAGACCATCCCAGATCCATTTTCTGTTTCATTGACTGGACTCCGATGGAACCCATAGAACCCAACCATTGCTAAGTACATTCATTTTTATTTCCTTTCTGTTTATTTTTTTTTTTATTTGTCACTGTTTTATGTAACTTCTTTTTCTGTATATTTCTTTGCACCATTTCAAATTACTCACCCTCATAGTTCGAGCCGACGTGTGACAATGAAACTGTCATACGTCGGCTCAATAGATCAGGAAGTGAGTGAACACATACCATCACTCGCTCACTTCTCGATCATCTCCCTGCAGAGAGCAATGGGGGGAACGGATGGGGGAGGGGGCAGGTACTGCTGGCTCTGCCTCTATATAGGCAGAGTCAGCTGTCATTCACGCAGCTGGGTGGATCTTGACAGCATTGTCGGGATCCGTCCTGGCTGCAGCGGTCTCAGTATACCACGAGCTGTTGCTCGCGATATACTGAGCTTTGGGTCATGGGAGCACACTAGTATATGTCCTTCCGTGACCCTTAAGAGAACTATGGGGAAAAACACTTAGCCCATAGTTCTCTTTTAAGTTTTTGAATTGTCACAGCATTTGCTGGGAATGGTGCATGCTTCTGTTAAAAACATGGTGGCAGCTATTATTCTGTGTAAAGGGTCAACAGCAGAGTTAACCACTTGCTGACCGGGGTGTTAAACCCCCTTCCTGTCTACTCCATTTTCAGTATTCAGCGCTGCAGTACTTTGACTGACATTTATTCAGTCATACAACGCTGTACTGAAATGAATGTTATATCATTTTTTGGGGGACAGATAGAGCTTTCTTTTGGTGGTATTTAATCACCACTGGGGTTTTTATTTTTTAATATATAATGAAAAAATAACCGACAATTTTGAAAAAAAAAAACTGTTTTCCTTACGTTATATATAAAACATGTATTGTTACCTAATTTGTGGGTAAAATGTAAAAGACGGGGTCACGTCAGGTAAATAGATACTAAACATGTCAAGCTTTAAAATTGCGTGTGCCTGCAAAATTGCAAAAAACTACCATGCCTAAAATTGGTCATAGGCGACAATTTAAAAGCTTTTACTGCTCATCTGTTAAGTGCTTAATGGCCCTAAAATGATTGCTCACACACTTTTTACACTTAACTTGATTGCTATCACATAGGGGGCTAAAAATCCCCCTAAGTGATAGCCAATATACAATGACAGGTCCACTTTATGGAGACATCAGGGGTCCCCAAGACCCCTAATGTCACCTTGGGATCCCAAAAGAAGCTGATGAAGCAGAGATCTAAAGGCTAACAGCTAAAGGCGGAAGGGATGTAATAGACATCCCTTCCTCCTTTAGAGAGAGAAGGAGGAGAGATCAGCGGTGGGGGAAATGCTGATCTCTCCTCCTCTGTACCAGTAGCCGCTGTGCAGGTGTTCTCTGTCCTGGGCGCCGCAGGGAGGACAGGCAGCGGCAACAGAGGGGGGTGCGGCAGCGGGGGGTGCCCTGTGGAGAGTGATACAAGTGATTGGCCGGCTATGGAGCCAGCCAAAAGCTTGTATGTAACAGCCGGTAATGGCTGTTTACCTTCCCTGCGCACGTGAGCAGAAAAAAAATCACGTAAATGTATGTGCACCCGCCGGGAAACATCCTCCGTCCGCCCGCATTTTTACAGTGAGCGGATGGCAAGGAGTTAACCAACACCAGTGATGATCACTCTCAGTCTTAGATTGTTGTCAAGTGAGCTGGAAAATCTCTGTGTAGGATAATGCTGATATTGGTATTGTCACTGCAACAGCATGATAGGATTGAAACTGTGTATTGTCATGTACTGGTAACAGTACAGTTAGATCAGACTTGCCGTACGGTCACACTGTCCACTGTGATACATGCCAAACGCCCGGCCTGCACATACTGCCAATCACAATATGCTCTGCACTTCTCTTCTGTACATACGGCCAGCCATCATTCTCTCCTGCTGATATACCTTCTCCACATACTTCCTGCTGATATACCTTCTGCACTCAACTCCTACAAATACTCACTACACATTCCTCTACTGCACATCCAGTCATATGGTCTGCAATCATGTCCTGCACGTTCTACCTGCTGTCATGCTTGCCCCACTCCTCTCCTTTACATACTCACCGGTGCAACAAGCTCCCCATTCCTCTCCTTCACATACTACCCACCTTTATATGCTCCACAATCCTCTCCTTCACATAGCGCCCACCACCATACCCTATGCATTTCTCTCCTGCACATACTACCCCATGTTATACTCTTTTGCACATTTTACCCACCAAAACACTTCTTCAGTATGATTTAAAAAAATTTACCCAACCTTGTCTATTCTGAAATGGACACACTTTTGTTAGTCTGTCTTTAAAGCAGTTTTGAGGTCTTATGATTTTTGGAAACTACTTTTTTTGGCACAGTACGATATAACTCCAATAAGAGCATGCCTAACAAGGGAAGCAGCAATGATGGCTCAATTAATCTCAGTGCTGCTTTTAAAGACATGGGGTTGGTGGGGTAGTAGTCCATGCTGACTGTAATCAGAGAGCAAAGAGAGCAGATTTTTTACCTAAATAGGAAAAGTGGAAAACTTAACCCGGAGTATCATACAGAACCATATGACAGAAATCTATGTTTGACACAACAGTACATTTCATGTAAACAAGAGAACTGTAATAGGTTAGACTTGTCTTACGTGGAGAAGGCGTTGTTCTGTTTCTCACAGCGAATTCCTTTGCAGTTGTTAGGTTCCTCAGAGGCACTAGTCTCATAATAAAAGTACAGTTGGTTTAGTCCATTGGCAAAGGCCAGAAGCACCAGGCAGTAGATGAAAAGGAATTTGAGAATGTCCAGCAGCATCCGTCCTAGTGATATTTGCAAGGGACCCAGATGGGAGTTTGCCGTGAACAGGGAGATGAGACGAAGGGAGCTCAGGATATTGGATATTGCAAACAGTGCTTCAGCAATAAGTGTGGGGTGCCACATATCCCATTCATTTCTTGGCCGTGAGCCGTTGTACTGAGGAAATAGAGACAAGAACAAGCTGTAAATTATCAAGGCTGAGTCACACAGAAACTGTCCTAGGGCTTGTGCCAAATGGTGAATTTAATCAATGGTAGCATTGCCCTTTTGCCTCAGGAAATGTCATTTTTTACTTGTAATGAAGGACTCGATTTGACTTATCTTAGCGTACCCATTTTGCAAGGTGAAAACAGCAAGTAGATTAAAATCCCAACCCAGCTTAGTAGCAGATATTGGATTTTTAATACAAGGTTTCCACTAAGGCAGGTAACATCTTGTATGATTACAAGTACATTCAGTACAAAAACTGTAAAAGAAAACAGTCACAGGAGTTGAAAAGTATAAAACGTTATACTACTTTTAATCAATATTTAAAATAAGTAAATATGACCGGACTATGAGCACTTGGACTGTAAATGCTAAATAAGAGATTGTGTGGATAACTACAAAAGAACTCGGACCCACAGCTAGGTATTTCTTCCCCTTACTACAAGGAGTAGTTGTGTTGTGGTCTAACAAAAGGGATATGTTTTATATGAGCTATGTTATAATCTCACTTTTTACAATATTTACTAAAGTGACAAAGTATATGAAAATCTAAAAGCCGAACTAGTTTTAGATGGAGTTAAAAAACAGTTACACTTTCTATTAGGTTTTTTTTGGTCTGTGACCACCTTGAAGAGATATTCCTGTACTTCCTGACCATGTGAAGCCTGTACAAGAAATGGAGTATGTGGCTGTCACTGGAGCAGGAAGTCAAGTGCAGCAACAAAAACAACTCTACTATACTAACTCTACTCACTTTTCTGAAAAAGGAATTGTTTGTCTGTGCCCCTTTTGAAGAGATTCCCCATCACTTCCTTTCCTGACATGAAGCGATGGGAAATATCCTAGTTAAAAAACACAAATGACAATAAAAACCCGACCTTCTGCTCTATCCAAATATCCTCTATTTCACACATAGAAAGATAGCTGCACAGTCATACTGTATAACTCTAAGACAAAATTCTTTAAAAAAAAAACAAGACTAACACATAATAATGGAACTACAAACTGTTGAGCTAATTTATACGCTAGCCCAACCAATAAGTGTAGAAAAGACAATACATTTGATTGAAAAGAAGCACTATCATATTTTTTTGCGACTGAATCTTTTAGTGAGCATTTCACTGGCTCTGACTTCAGTAAGTACTTTTATGTTTATGATATGCTTTATTCTCAGGCCCTAGAACGCCTTGCCAAAACAACGTAAGAATAAATTTGTTTACTGAATAAGTTGCTGATAGCCAATAGGAAAATACTTACATATGCACTTACTCTTGAGCATTAATTCTGTTTACTTGTTTTCGGAAGATTCTTTCACAAGATGTTTTTAAAATATTACATTTAATTAAGGGAAAGATGCATCCATGGGCCTAAATTTATATATGTGAAATCATTTCAATAGACTAATCCAAGCTGAAGTATCAATCAGGCAGGACAGGAGACGTGGATTACTCTCACCTCTTTGTCTAAGATCTATTGAGCTGCATTTTGAAATATCAATTTCTGGGACCTGTCATAGCTGTTCCTCAGAATTTTGTCTCAGGCACTTCCCTTCAGTTTGGCATGTGGCACGATTCTGGAAAATTCTCCTGCTATCTCAGTTGCTCCCTGACCCTATCTTCATTGAGGAAACAGGTGCAGAGATGTAGATTTTGTATCTTTAATGTTAAGTGACAGGAAGATCTACACTAGGTAGCAAGAATTGCAATGGGTGCTGGAGGGCCAGTTGATCAGTCCTACCACAGGTAGCACAATTCATAACAATGGGCTATGAAAAGTGCCTTGGCCTATGGATGCAGAACTATTTTCTACAGACATTAACGGGTCCAATAAATTGTGAAGAAGGAAATGGTGGCACAGACCACATATCCTCAGATATAATTTTATTTAATGTATCATTTATGAGAAGGTACTGCTTGCTTGAAATATGCAAAAGCAGAGGACCTATCAAATGACCTTTTAGCAAACACAGGCAGTTTGGTCTTATTAACTTTATTAGTCTTATGAGAGGTCATATCGTGGAAGTCTACTTTTGGTTATTGTTTATTAGGGAAATAGTTGTGACATTGGTTTAGGAAAGGAAATGATTGATATTAGGATTATAAGAGGAAAGCAAATAAGGGAGTAGAAGAATTATTTTGTTTTAAGTAATAATCTTTTATTGCATACAGTGATGATAGAAAAAGGGTCTTGGTTGGAATTAGAATCTAATATCCACTATAAGAACTCAAGGGGACAGATCTTGGACATAAATGAGATGAGCTAAAGTGTTGTAAAGCATACCAATAAACCTCTTCTATTTTAATCTCTTCTGGTCTATTAAATATATAATTGAAAGTGTTGTTTTATCTCTGTTCAGGAAGTGCAAAAACATACATGTTCGTTTTTCATGAAATCTTTTGAGTGCAAATTTCAAGTGCTCTCTGCCTGTGCTGCACTCTTGTCAGTTGGCAGTGTTCCCAGTTTTCTCTTTGGATTACAGAAAACCTCACCCATATGTTATGTGGTACAGGGAGGTGTTTTGTAGTCCCAACATACTACCTTCTTCGAGTGGCAATGCTGTTTCTCTATACATAGAGCACTGTGAGTGAGCGTTGTCACTCAAGGACACAAAATGTGACCACCAGAGGCAAAAAAGGGAAAAAATTTGAGAAAAGAAAACTAATGAGGTAACCACATGTAATCACTGGAAAGCTGCCGTATATTAAAGCCGAACTCTGGGCGAAATGGTTACCCTTGCAGTGGGGCTACCACTGCATTGCTAAGGTTAAGTGTTGGTTTGTGTCTATGTGTTAAAAAACGTATACAGTGATACCTTGGTTTACGAGCATAATTCGTTCCAGAAGTATGCTTGTAATCCAAAGCGCTTGTATATCAAAGCGAATTTCCCCATAGGAAATAATGGAAATTCAGATGATTTGTTCCACAACCCAAAAATATTCATATAAAAATGATTACAATACAGTACTGTAATATAAACCTGTACAAAATATAAAGAAAATAAACCAATTACAGGTACCTTCGTGGCTGGTGTGAGGGGGACGAGAGAGAGGAAGATTATTGTGTAGGACGACTTTCACTATCACTAACGGAATCACTGTTATCTCTTGACTCAATGGAATCTTTCTCATTTCATGAAACCATAACAAGGTTCTTTCACAAGATGTTTTTAAAATATTACATTTAATTAAGGGAAAGATGCATCCATGGGCCTAAATTTATATATGTGAAATCATTTCAATAGACTAATCCAAGCTGAAGTATCAATCAGGCAGGACAGGAGACGTGGATTACTCTCACCTCTTTGTCTAAGATCTATTGAGCTGCATTTTGAAATATCAATTTCTGGGACCTGTCATAGCTGTTCCTCAGAATTTTGTCTCAGGCACTTCCCTTCAGTTTGGCATGTGGCACGATTCTGGAAAATTCTCCTGCTATCTCAGTTGCTCCCTGACCCTATCTTCATTGAGGAAACAGGTGCAGAGATGTAGATTTTGTATCTTTAATGTTAAGTGACAGGAAGATCTACACTAGGTAGCAAGAATTGCAATGGGTGCTGGAGGGCCAGTTGATCAGTCCTACCACAGGTAGCACAATTCATAACAATGGGCTATGAAAAGTGCCTTGGCCTATGGATGCAGAACTATTTTCTACAGACATTAACGGGTCCAATAAATTGTGAAGAAGGAAATGGTGGCACAGACCACATATCCTCAGATATAATTTTATTTAATGTATCATTTATGAGAAGGTACTGCTTGCTTGAAATATGCAAAAGCAGAGGACCTATCAAATGACCTTTTAGCAAACACAGGCAGTTTGGTCTTATTAACTTTATTAGTCTTATGAGAGGTCATATCGTGGAAGTCTACTTTTGGTTATTGTTTATTAGGGAAATAGTTGTGACATTGGTTTAGGAAAGGAAATGATTGATATTAGGATTATAAGAGGAAAGCAAATAAGGGAGTAGAAGAATTATTTTGTTTTAAGTAATAATCTTTTATTGCATACAGTGATGATAGAAAAAGGGTCTTGGTTGGAATTAGAATCTAATATCCACTATAAGAACTCAAGGGGACAGATCTTGGACATAAATGAGATGAGCTAAAGTGTTGTAAAGCATACCAATAAACCTCTTCTATTTTAATCTCTTCTGGTCTATTAAATATATAATTGAAAGTGTTGTTTTATCTCTGTTCAGGAAGTGCAAAAACATACATGTTCGTTTTTCATGAAATCTTTTGAGTGCAAATTTCAAGTGCTCTCTGCCTGTGCTGCACTCTTGTCAGTTGGCAGTGTTCCCAGTTTTCTCTTTGGATTACAGAAAACCTCACCCATATGTTATGTGGTACAGGGAGGTGTTTTGTAGTCCCAACATACTACCTTCTTCGAGTGGCAATGCTGTTTCTCTATACATAGAGCACTGTGAGTGAGCGTTGTCACTCAAGGACACAAAATGTGACCACCAGAGGCAAAAAAGGGAAAAAATTTGAGAAAAGAAAACTAATGAGGTAACCACATGTAATCACTGGAAAGCTGCCGTATATTAAAGCCGAACTCTGGGCGAAATGGTTACCCTTGCAGTGGGGCTACCACTGCATTGCTAAGGTTAAGTGTTGGTTTGTGTCTATGTGTTAAAAAACGTATACAGTGATACCTTGGTTTACGAGCATAATTCGTTCCAGAAGTATGCTTGTAATCCAAAGCGCTTGTATATCAAAGCGAATTTCCCCATAGGAAATAATGGAAATTCAGATGATTTGTTCCACAACCCAAAAATATTCATATAAAAATGATTACAATACAGTACTGTAATATAAACCTGTACAAAATATAAAGAAAATAAACCAATTACAGGTACCTTCGTGGCTGGTGTGAGGGGGACGAGAGAGAGGAAGATTATTGTGTAGGACGACTTTCACTATCACTAACGGAATCACTGTTATCTCTTGACTCAATGGAATCTTTCTCATTTCATGAAACCATAACAAGGAATCTATCCAATGTGACATTGTGTTGTCGTTAAACAGACTCATCGCTCGCACTGCTACAGCCTTATTCGGTGGTGCTTTTCTGCAGAATTTTGCTCTTCTTGCAAGACATTGCTTGTATATCAAGGCAACATTTTTCAGAAATGTTTGCTTGTCTTGCAAAACGCTCTCAAACCAAGTTACTTGTAAACCAAGGTATTACTGTACTCCCCTGATCCTCAGATCCGACTTGCTCTTAGATGCGTCCCTGGAGCCTCTCTCCCCTCCACTGCAGTGATCTAAGGATCCTTGAGTCATCACATTCAATACAGCATATAGGATGTGAGGACACAGATGGACAAACCATCGCTGCAGCAGAAGAAAAGACAGGCTCCAGGGACTGAAGTAGCTGCCATCCGCCTCCACGGTTCAGGTAAGTATAACTTTTTTTTTTAAACACCTAGGCACAAATGAGCACTTAACCCTTGCAGTGCAGGGGTAGCCCCAATGCAAGGGAAAATACAAATTCTCCCCAGAGTTCTGCTGTTAGTCTTCGCTTTGGATATATTTGTTGTGTACACTCCCCTCTTGGTATATTTTTCCCCTAGGACTTGGCCCAGTGATTTTTTTTATTGTTGACCACTTCTTGATCTAGTTTACTCCAGTTCAGGTAGTGTTCATTTAACCTGGTTTTGGTGGATGGTTGGTTGGTTCTCCATTCTCCCTCTGGTTAGGCCCATCGTTCCTTCATGTTAAAGCTTCCACTTGACAGTGTTTTCTCTGGCCTGGTTTGCAGCACCAGGTTGTTCTTCTGTGCCTTCCCATTGGTTGTGGCAGAGGACTTCACCAAATATAGCCTGGATTTGGGCTTGTCTTTGGCTGTTGCCCACCTCTTAGTTGGACTACTTTTGGATGTCACGTCACCCTTAATGGGCGATAGAGAAAATAAGATTTTTGCACTTACGCATTATATTTTTTTTGAGTCCACTAAGAAACACAGATCCCACCCCTCTATGTTTATTGCCCTATGTCCTGCTTGCTCATAAAACTGATGCATGCTAGGTGGAGAAAGGGTTATAATGGATCTGGCTTACATCTTTTTCTATTTGCCAGTGTCCCAACCTCCTGTAGGAGACAGTATAACCTGACTGTTTCTGAATTTCTGTGTCCCTCAAAGGACTTGAGTTTTTGGTAAGTACAGAAATCTTATTTTTTCCATTTTGCACGAAGTGTAGGAGGGTTAAAAGCCACTGTAATTTTTTTTAAAAATCTTTGCCTCATTAGGAAAATTTCTCTTCACTTCCTGCCCCGTGTACTCAACAGGAAGTGAAAGGATATCTTTCAATGTTAAGGAAATCCCCTCTTGAATAGTTGTCATGGTAACAAGTGTCTCTATTATAAACAAGGGATGCACCGATATATCGGCCGCCGAAACATATCGGCCGAAAATGGCACTTTTGGCATAATGCCGAAAGAGCCATGTTTCGGCCGATGCATCGGCGCATCCCTGGTTTCTTTTCTCCCCGCTGGGTGCTGCTCTGTGTTCCAGCGGGGAGAAAAGAAAGTGACAGCCGGCCGAGCGCTGCAGGATGAGAGCGCTGTGAGCGGCCGGCGTCTCTCCTCCCACACCGCTCAGCCGCCTATCACAGTCCGGCAGAGCGGTGTGGGGGCGGAGACATCGCTGTCACAGGAGGCTGGGCTTTCCTCTCTACACCACTCTATCAGCCTCCTGTGACAGCGTGTCAGAGAGAAAAGCAAGGTACACACACTCAGCGATCAGGGATTGAGGATATGGTATGTTAACTATATCCTCAATTATAAATGAATGGGAGTGATCTACATCACCCCCATTCATTTATAATTGTAGTTATAGTAAACAAACAATGTTCTCATGTTATCAATGAACAGGAACACTCATAGAGGATTCCTGTTCATTGATAACAGGGGACACAGAAAAAGAGATTGAGGACTCTGTGTTCTCAATCTCTTTATCTATTTTAAAAGGGAAATATCAGGGGTCTGTTTAGACCCCCAATATATTTCCCCGAAGCCCCTAAAAGTAAAGTAAAAAATAAAAATATTTAATAAAAAATGAAT
>NW_017307136.1:491894-533581 GCF_000935625.1 Nanorana parkeri | reverse complement strand
TCTCTCCTCCCACACCGCTCAGCCGCCTATCACAGTCCGGCAGAGCGGTGTGGGGGCGGAGACATCGCTGTCACAGGAGGCTGGGCTTTCCTCTCTACACCACTCTATCAGCCTCCTGTGACAGCGTGTCAGAGAGAAAAGCAAGGTACACACACTCAGCGATCAGGGATTGAGGATATGGTATGTTAACTATATCCTCAATTATAAATGAATGGGAGTGATCTACATCACCCCCATTCATTTATAATTGTAGTTATAGTAAACAAACAATGTTCTCATGTTATCAATGAACAGGAACACTCATAGAGGATTCCTGTTCATTGATAACAGGGGACACAGAAAAAGAGATTGAGGACTCTGTGTTCTCAATCTCTTTATCTATTTTAAAAGGGAAATATCAGGGGTCTGTTTAGACTCCCAATATATTTCCCCGAAGCCCCTAAAAGTAAAGTAAAAAATAAAAATATTTAATAAAAAATGAATGAATAAATAAAAATAAATATATGAAAATTAAAAAGTTTATAAAAAATACATTATTTTAAAAAATTGAAATAATAAAAATAAAAAACATTTTCGGTATCGGTTTCGGTTTCGGCCTGACATTTTTTTTATTTTGGTTTCGTTTCGGTTTTAAAATTTCCATTTCGGTGCACCTCTATTATAAACAATTATGTTCTGTAGTTTAATGAGGGACACATACAGGTTATGAGTTAAAATTTTCTTTGTAGACACGGAAATATTATTACCTTCACATAAGCAACTATTTTAAGGGAGATGGTTGCAAGATAGAGGGAATTCATAGCGAAATCCATTAAGTTCCACCAGTCGTGTACATATTCGGTAAATCCCCCATCCCACATCTCTTTGATTTCACCCCAAATAAAACCTGTACAAAAGAGAATACACACAAAAGTTAGATCCAAACAAGCATTTTTAAGTAACCCTACGGTTTCACCAACCCTTCTAAGGTAAACTTTGATAACCACTGATCACGGTTACTGTGACCAATACCTGACCCACCCCCTCCTGCCATTACAAAATTCTACTTGGAAACAGATGCACTTTCGAAAATAATATGAGCGCACAAGTTTACCTTATGCAACAAACATGAAATAATAGATTTTATTTCAAGAGAGAGAGAGAGAGAGCTTACTGCGTCATACTGTTTCCTGCAGAGAAATGACATTGAACAGACAAATAGTTTGATCTGGTGAATTTGCTTTGTGTAAATGTAGCTTAGTGACACAGGTAAACAAATTCTTAATTGGTGAATTTCAATAATGTGCAAGGATGTATAAGATATCTTTTTACAGTATGCTCCTTAGGAACAAAGATCAATTTACACAAATGTTATGATTATCGTTTTAACTTCCAGAGCATAACTGTTTTGTGTGCTTTTATTAAATTCAGTTGGAAACACCAGCCCTGTATTTATTTAAATGTATAACAAGGCCCAGTGATCCGTAACCAGTTGCTGTGGTGCTCAGATGTGACCATCTGCAAGAATACTATGGCACGTTGATAGAAGCTAATAAATAAACTAAATAAACTAAGAAAAGAGGGGTACACAGTACAATTGCTTGATAAAAACAGGAGTAGCAGAAACTAAACACCAGGCAACATCTAGTTTCTTGATTATATAACGCAAGTGGTATTTAAAATAAGCGCATCACACAACTGTTATAGTCAAAGCAATAATAGAAAACTGTACAGAACATGCATGCCTGGGGACATTTTTACAATCATACTTGGTAATTTCTCTCTCTATTGAGTAACCTGGCTCTAAATTAAAGCAGAACTCTATTTAATTTTGGACAGAGTTAAGAAGGGTTCAAACTAGGGATGCACCAATACCACTATTGGTGCCAATACTGGGTATTTTTATGAGTACTCATGAAAATGCCCAGATACCAGCGGTTTAAATTTTTTAATGGGTTTGGCTGCCTGAGGTCCCACGCTTGCTGGGGACCTCGGCAGCCTTGTGGGGACCTTACAGCGGCTGTGCATTGCCTCCCCACGCACCCACGAGACCCTGAACAGCCTGATGAGATGCCGCACACAGCCCTGGGGAGAATGCACAGCCCTGGAGAGAGGCCGCACACAGTCCTGGGGAGACTGCACAGCTCCGGAGTGATGCCGCACACAGCCCTGGGGAGAATGCACAGCCCTGGGGAGAATGCACTGCTCTGGAGTGATGCTGCACACAGCCTTGTGGAGACTGCACAGCCCTGGAAAGATACTGCACACAACCCTGGCGGAGAATGCACAGCCCTGGAGAGACGCCGCACACAGCCCTGGTGAGAACGCACAGCCCTGGAGAGACGCCGCACACAGCCCTGGTGAGAACGCACAGCCCTGGTGAGACCACTGCACACAGCCCTGGGGAGACCCCACACAGCCCCGGTGAGCAACACACAGTATGTAGCTCTATTATTCTGCATTGCTGTATAATGTTTTGCTGGAATTTGTAGTCATCTATAGCTGATGGTATTCTGCATTGTTGTAAAATGTATTGCTGCGATTTGCAGTCCTCTATCACTAGTGGTATTCTGCGTTGCTGTACAATGTATTGCTGGGATTTGTAGTCCCTTTACAGCTTGGAGTCAGTGTCAGAACTACCAGGGTCACAGCGGTTGCAGCTGCGACTGGGCCCTGGTGCTTATAATTGTAGTTATAGTAAACAAACAATGTTCTCATGTTATCAATGAACAGGAACACTCATAGAGGATTCCTGTTCATTGATAACAGGGGACACAGAAAAAGAGATTGAGGACTCTGTGTTCTCAATCTCTTTATCTATTTTAAAAGGGAAATATCAGGGGTCTGTTTAGACTCCCAATATATTTCCCCGAAGCCCCTAAAAGTAAAGTAAAAAATAAAAATATTTAATAAAAAATGAATGAATAAATAAAAATAAATATATGAAAATTAAAAAGTTTATAAAAAATACATTATTTTAAAAAATTGAAATAATAAAAATAAAAAACATTTTCGGTATCGGTTTCGGTTTCGGCCTGACATTTTTTTTATTTTGGTTTCGTTTCGGTTTTAAAATTTCCATTTCGGTGCACCTCTATTATAAACAATTATGTTCTGTAGTTTAATGAGGGACACATACAGGTTATGAGTTAAAATTTTCTTTGTAGACACGGAAATATTATTACCTTCACATAAGCAACTATTTTAAGGGAGATGGTTGCAAGATAGAGGGAATTCATAGCGAAATCCATTAAGTTCCACCAGTCGTGTACATATTCGGTAAATCCCCCATCCCACATCTCTTTGATTTCACCCCAAATAAAACCTGTACAAAAGAGAATACACACAAAAGTTAGATCCAAACAAGCATTTTTAAGTAACCCTACGGTTTCACCAACCCTTCTAAGGTAAACTTTGATAACCACTGATCACGGTTACTGTGACCAATACCTGACCCACCCCCTCCTGCCATTACAAAATTCTACTTGGAAACAGATGCACTTTCGAAAATAATATGAGCGCACAAGTTTACCTTATGCAACAAACATGAAATAATAGATTTTATTTCAAGAGAGAGAGAGAGAGAGCTTACTGCGTCATACTGTTTCCTGCAGAGAAATGACATTGAACAGACAAATAGTTTGATCTGGTGAATTTGCTTTGTGTAAATGTAGCTTAGTGACACAGGTAAACAAATTCTTAATTGGTGAATTTCAATAATGTGCAAGGATGTATAAGATATCTTTTTACAGTATGCTCCTTAGGAACAAAGATCAATTTACACAAATGTTATGATTATCGTTTTAACTTCCAGAGCATAACTGTTTTGTGTGCTTTTATTAAATTCAGTTGGAAACACCAGCCCTGTATTTATTTAAATGTATAACAAGGCCCAGTGATCCGTAACCAGTTGCTGTGGTGCTCAGATGTGACCATCTGCAAGAATACTATGGCACGTTGATAGAAGCTAATAAATAAACTAAATAAACTAAGAAAAGAGGGGTACACAGTACAATTGCTTGATAAAAACAGGAGTAGCAGAAACTAAACACCAGGCAACATCTAGTTTCTTGATTATATAACGCAAGTGGTATTTAAAATAAGCGCATCACACAACTGTTATAGTCAAAGCAATAATAGAAAACTGTACAGAACATGCATGCCTGGGGACATTTTTACAATCATACTTGGTAATTTCTCTCTCTATTGAGTAACCTGGCTCTAAATTAAAGCAGAACTCTATTTAATTTTGGACAGAGTTAAGAAGGGTTCAAACTAGGGATGCACCAATACCACTATTGGTGCCAATACTGGGTATTTTTATGAGTACTCATGAAAATGCCCAGATACCAGCGGTTTAAATTTTTTAATGGGTTTGGCTGCCTGAGGTCCCACGCTTGCTGGGGACCTCGGCAGCCTTGTGGGGACCTTACAGCGGCTGTGCATTGCCTCCCCACGCACCCACGAGACCCTGAACAGCCTGATGAGATGCCGCACACAGCCCTGGGGAGAATGCACAGCCCTGGAGAGAGGCCGCACACAGTCCTGGGGAGACTGCACAGCTCCGGAGTGATGCCGCACACAGCCCTGGGGAGAATGCACAGCCCTGGGGAGAATGCACTGCTCTGGAGTGATGCTGCACACAGCCTTGTGGAGACTGCACAGCCCTGGAAAGATACTGCACACAACCCTGGCGGAGAATGCACAGCCCTGGAGAGACGCCGCACACAGCCCTGGTGAGAACGCACAGCCCTGGAGAGACGCCGCACACAGCCCTGGTGAGAACGCACAGCCCTGGTGAGACCACTGCACACAGCCCTGGGGAGACCCCACACAGCCCCGGTGAGCAACACACAGTATGTAGCTCTATTATTCTGCATTGCTGTATAATGTTTTGCTGGAATTTGTAGTCATCTATAGCTGATGGTATTCTGCATTGTTGTAAAATGTATTGCTGCGATTTGCAGTCCTCTATCACTAGTGGTATTCTGCGTTGCTGTACAATGTATTGCTGGGATTTGTAGTCCCTTTACAGCTTGGAGTCAGTGTCAGAACTACCAGGGTCACAGCGGTTGCAGCTGCGACTGGGCCCTGGTGCTCCACCACTGTCCTAAAATCATTAGTATGTATTGTTTTAGAAAAACTGTCACATGACACTAAAAAAAAGTATCAGTAATTGGTATCGGCAAGTACATGAGCAAACGTACCGGTACTCATACTCGGTGTTGAAAAAATTATATTAATGCATTCGTAGTTACAACTGCTGTCAAGTTTTTATTGCTGCCTGTGTCCCCGTTAGCAATTAGGGACACTGAACAAGAAGGATTAGGCAGCAAGAAATACTTAATGCTTGCTTATTCTATATAAAACTAAACATAAGATTTTGCAAATCACTGTAGCCTGAACAGGAGTTGTAAATTGGTTGAGGAGTCACAGCAAGGTCTTTGCAGAAGGACTTCAGTTCAGGTCAGATAAACATGGTGAGCTACAAGAGCCAACTGAACACGCGTAATAGAATCAAAGCCATGGTCCATGCAAACACTACAACAGGTAACCAAAAATTAGGTTCTGGTTCTCTCTAAAGGGCTAGACAAAGCCCTAAACTGCCCCACTGCGTGGGTATGCTCAGACATGTGCAAACATACACCCATATGTCTGAGGTCATAAGCAGCCCACATATGTGCAAGCTGAAACACAATAGAATAAGCATGTTAGCAAAGGAACCCAGAGGATTTAGAAGCAGCAGAAGTGGACAGAGACAAATGAAGAAGCAACAGAAGACCTAGATAGAGATGCACTGCCATGTACTGTCAAGTTGATTAGTAAGCCACTAGAGACAGAGGACTGAACGCTAGATGAATGACTCTTGAGGACAACTGTCAGATGTCTGGCTGTATAAATATATAGCAGTCACATTCCTTACATAGTCAAGAATCTATCTTCAGTGGACTTTCAGCATGTTTTTCTTTCTTCTTATGGCCTGTAGTTGAGGTGGTATTTTACCAACAGGCTTTCCTTTGGTGACATCACTGATTTGGCAAGGGTGGATATGGATTGCTTTACTGACTAGAGTTTCAGGTGATATATGACAAGCCCACCTGTCTCCCAAAGTGTAACTATTGACCAGGCGTCAGTGCTGTTACACAAGGACAGGAAACATTCATAGCTTTGACCAAGTTTTGAAAGACAACACATGAACAGCTATTTTACAGGGACTGCATTGCAGCAGACTGGGGTGGTGTGAGAGCTTAGGAAGGGTAAGAATAGATTCCTAAATTAGCTTGTAACCAAGCGAATATCTTTGCTTTCCTAGACAAAGCACGGTTTAGGTTTGCTTCAACACATTTCCCAACAAGATTTTTTGGCAAATGCCTGTTTTCATAGCAAAATCTTTCCAAAGAAACAGTTGGCCCACCATCTGGGCTAAGGTATCTATTTTGTACAGTGCCCCTTTCAGGACATTACTCTAACATGACATTTCTTTCTCCTTCAGTCAGTATAATAAATATTGTGATGAGAAGTGAAGAGAGGCTGTGAATCTTAATGCATGTAGCATGTGAAGGTTGCTTTGCTAGGAGAATTTACAGAAATCTGGATGTAGACTGATACAACGGGGGCATAATCAATGCCTTGGGCCAGTGAGGCAGCAACTTGTATTGATGGAAATAGCTAAGAACAAAAGAGGAAAATTAAATATTTGAGAAAATGTCATAACTTGCATCATGTTGATTAATGTATAAACTATTTCTAAAATCAGAATTTCCAAGTTAAAAAAGTGAATCTAAATGGTGTTCCCTGATGTCCTATTGCAAAATATTCACCAATATCACCCCATAACAACCAGATTGTTGTTATTGACCTAGTTATGCTCCATACACCTCTATTCTAGGACCAAGTCTGTGAAGTATTGAGCAGTTTTATCATATCACAGTGGTTTAATCTAGTTTCACCTTCACAGCATCCTCTAAATACCTTCTTTCTTCTCCTTTTCAATTTCATTTCACTGGGTCACAAAGCTGTACAATGGATAATTAAACAAATCCACTGTGTATAACATTTCATTTTTCTCATTACAGCGCATAATATTTATTTTTAGTTTACCTACCTTGAAACCTAAATGTTC
This sequence comes from Nanorana parkeri, assembly GCF_000935625.1. NCBI lineage: Eukaryota > Metazoa > Chordata > Amphibia > Anura > Dicroglossidae > Nanorana > Nanorana parkeri. The sequence goes on along the minus strand of NW_017307136.1, from coordinate 526,479 downwards.
TCCATGGAAAATAATTAACAGCTGTGAGAGGTAACAGACCTGTAACAAGCTTGTCTATGATATTTCTCAATAGGACTAGCTGGGCCATACATGTACACATATTTATTCAAATATATAATTTTGAAATAGTTACTTAGCAATAAAGGTTAAGAGAAGAAATGTGATTATTCCCCTCTAATAATACACCACGTTGACTAGCTGGCTTTAGCTAAGGATTTGGTTGGCACTCTAGTTAATTCTATATGTACTATAAGTGCCTTGATCCTTTATTATACAGTTACACGATGACTTACAAAAATCTCATGTAAACCATTGGGAGTTATGGATCACCCTGTGATTGCTAAGAAAAAACACAATAGTGTCAGCTACATTTGAACATCACAAGTTTCCTGCTGAATGCAATTCAAGGATATTATTTGCAATTTGAACTTGTAGACTGAGAAATATGAGCACAAAAGAAAATAGTAGAATCTGAAGAGAAATAATAGCAAAGAACAAGCTACCAAGATATAAAGACAATATTTGTGAACAACAAACAGGTAGAAACATTTATACATAAACGTTTAAAGCCAAGTTGAAGCCTCTGTATTTAATACTGTAATACAATTATGTTGCCTATTAAGTAATAAATACACTATTTTATCTGTGTATTTTTTACATGTTTAGTGCTACAGCATGGATTAAAATGCTAGCAGCACAGTGGAGAGTCGAGCTTGTAATTGTACACACTAGCATCATCTCAGGTTTCTAGCGGCCCAACACTTCCCTCTGTACACGGATTCAATCAATAATGCTGCACAGGGCGTTAATGCTGTGTGTGTTGTTATACAAACAATGTTGGAAAATCACCTGCACTTCAATACAGATATTGGTGCTTGAAGTGACGGATGGTGCCGTGTCATTGCATAATCAATAATGGAAGTCACAGGCACTCAATATTGTGCAAGAAGCATGAGCACTTTTATTATTGCATCACATGCATCATCAAGCCAGCGTTTCGGGGCCATGCAGGGTCCCTTACTCAGAGCGACATAGTGATGATCACTATGTCGCCCTGAGGAAGCGGCCCTGAGGAAGTGGCCCTGCGCAGCGCTGAAGCATTGGCTTGATGGCACATTAATAAAAGTGCTTATGCTTCTGGCACAATATTGAGTGCTGGCAACTTCCATTATTTGTTATACAAACAACACACTGTATTTTACATCTATGGAACAAATGGTTTAGCTACTCAAGGTCTTTGGTTGAAAATGCATGTTAACTCCTAAACAAAATACAAGTATTTTTAGATATTCTTTATTGCCAATATAACCTCACCAAAATGATTTATTTAGCTGTTAATCTATCCCATACAGAGGTTTTAGACCTACATACATTCTAGGTTGTGGGTCAGTTAGTAGTAGGTGTCAGCTATAAGGCCCCATTCACACCTAGGTGTATTGTAATATGCTCGTCTGTCGCGCGACCGTCACACGTTTTTTTTACTGCGATTCGCAGTAAAAAAGTCGCCGCGACCGTTGCGCGATTCCAAAGGCTACTTGGCTGTATCCCAATGGAAAACGCCCTACAAAACGGCCCAAAGTAGTCCCAGGACCTTTTCAGGCGTGGGCCGTTTTGTAGGGCGTTAGGGAATGGGCGGAAATACGCCTAGGTGGGAACGAGGGCATTGACTACAATGCTATTTATTTTTTTGACCGTTTTGTAGCGCGTTCGTCGAGCGTAGGACGCGCTACAAAACAGTCAGGTGTGAACGCAGCCTAAGAGGCATGCAAAACAGCACATACAGATTCGAGTTTTTAATATAACAACTAATCTTCAAACAGGCTAAAAATTTTTGTCATTGAACATTAGCTACATCGGTCACAAAAATACTTAATCTGTCAAATGAAACAATAAAAAAAATAAGCAATGTTGACCATGTGCTAAATATGGACATGCATGCACAACTGTAGGTGTCTGCTCCTTCCACCTACGGCAATATTTTTGTTTTATTTTAATGAGTATCTTTAAAAAATGTTGTTTACTTTTTGCTTGCATATACTCAGAACACATTCCATACTCACATACACTTTACTCTGTAAATTGTTTTGCTAAACTCCAGGCAAATGTTAAAAAAAAAACATTAAATACGTTTTAATAAAACTAGTCTAAGTTTTTGAATCTGTTCCTTTACACAGAACACTGGGAGAGGTCAGGGCAGCACTGCTAGCCAATCAGTCTGCATTTGTCATGTGTTGAGAGGGAACATGCTGATAGGAAGAGTGAGTGAAGTTGATCAGTTTCTTGCTGCTCCAGTGTGTTGCAGGGGGATTAAACCAATGTATCCCTTACTTCTAACAGCTGCTGTTTGGCAGGGGTGTATGAAGCACAAACCTGACTGTGTCATAACAGTTCACATAATGTTATTAAAATTGTGTTTATCTGATTACCTGGAGTTTAGCTTTAACCACTTCAAGACCAGGTGTTTAGATACCCCCTTCCTGGCCATCGGCGGCGCGCGCAAGGGGGCGTGTCTGAGCGGACGTCTAGAGACGCCCGCTCAGATCTAGAGAGCTCCTGGCCGGCCGTTTTTTTACTACGGCCGGCCCGGAGGCAGTTAAAGAGAACCTACATGTTAACCATTTTAATGAAATAATGTACAGGTTCTATTTACTGCCCCTACCCAGCAACAGATGGTTCTTATCCTTGTGTAAGCTTTGACTAGGGCAGGTCAAAGCTCTGGCCCTGACTTCCTGTTTTAGAGCACCTCCTTTGTAAAACAGAGTGCTGTGCAGTCACCCTTGTGTGTGCTAGTAAGCTGTGTGTGTCTACACAAACACACAGACACAGCAAATTAAGCAAACTTCCTCCCTCCTGGCTCCCTCTCCTCCCTTCTCCATGCTAGTAGATGAACAGTTGTTGGAGTCTGCTCTGTTCCTTGTGATCTTGTACTGGACAGGAAGTATAGGGCAGCTTAGCTGAGAGACTTGGAGGCAGCTGTTCAGAAACATGATGACTGTGTTTGGGCAAAAATGTAAAGCAGTGCTTTGCTGGGCTGTGTATATTTGTTTGATCTGGATTCATTATTGAGAAAAGTTTGAGAGTTGAATACTACTTAAATGATACTAAAAGGAACACTATTCCTTTTGTTACAGTGATGCTGCATGCAACCTTTAACATCACATTACTGCTGACAGTGAAATCTACAGCACAGAAACTACAGAAACCAGGTCATTGCTGTGTTTACAGATCAGTGACAGCCATGTGTGCCCCAGCAAATATATCAACATTAGTATATCTATTTGACATTAGAAATCAAATAAACATAAATGCTAGCTTTGAGACGCATATAGTGATAAAAAAACATATGCACATTAATCAGTAGAGACGAATATACAATGACAGAAAATCAACCCTGCAAAGAGGAGATATGAAGTTCTATTTCTGGCTAACATCAACAACCATACATGCAAATCAAATTGTATGGCGACTGAGACAGCTGTAAACTCTGAAATACACAGATTAAGCTATTTGTTCATTAGAAAGATTAACACAGTTATACACAAAAGGGTGAAGAGTTTGGAGAAGGCAGAAAAAGTGAACAATCTAGGCCAACATAGCTAATTTTGAAAAACTCTCCCATTCAGCTCACTTTCCAGCTCAGCTATGTTGTCCTAGATTGTTCACTTCTCCTGCCTTCTCCAAACTCTTCACCCTTTTGTGAATAACCCCCTAAGAGCTTAGCAACTGGCTCAGGTCTGCTGCAGGCAAAGTTAAGGGTTATCATGCTGTAGGTATTTTACTAACATCTTTCTATAAAGACCAAAATAAATTATTAGTTATGGAATTGTAGGATACTCTGACCTTGTGACTTGAAAGCCAACACATTTGAATCAAAGCTGGGGCTGAGCAAATATGCCTGAGTGCTGGTCTAATCCTGGGTAAAGTCTGAAAATTACGAACTGAAAATTGAACCCTACTGAAGTCAATAGGGGGTAATTAATCTGCAAAATGTTTGTGTGTGTGTGTCACCTTTACAGTGCTGTAAAACTGGAACAATGAAAGAAAGGAGGCAGGAGCTATGTCATGGTGGTAGGCTAGCAGAGGTGGTAGCAGCTGGTAGTGGTGACAGGCAGGAGGGGTGCAAGGAACTGGTAATTGTGGCAGGCCTGCAGCAGTGGCAGGAGCTGGTATTGGTGTAAGGTATTTTTTTTTTCAGGTTACAGATTACAAGTAAATAAAATGTATTTGGTAGACTCAGCGGCAGTGCTTTTGTAACAATTATGGATCCAGGACTGGTTCATTTGTATGAAACGAAGCCAGTCAGCAGTGACAGAGGACCGGTAAATTTGCCTTTGTGTCACAAAACCGTCTACTGCTCTGAAGGCCCTCTTGGACTGCACAATGGCCTCAGGGCAAACCAGAAGCTCCAGCATGTACTGTGCAAGCTTCAGCCAGTGGTTCAACCTTGACACTCAATGGTGTATGGGGCCCTCACTTCAAAGCGTATCTGTATTAGCCCAGGACCCCGAGTAATCTGCAATTACACGGTTTAATTGCTGACCGTGAATGCGGCCTGTAGCTGGTCCTGCTCGATTTGGTTGGAAAAATACTTAAATGTGTCAAGGCAGTCACCACAACCACTGTTCCTCTTTTAAGCGATCTGAGGATTGGCCTTTAGTATTAGCCATCTTCACAAGAACTCGTGAAAATGCCCAGTATCTGAACTGATACCAATTATGGTATCGGTGCATCCTTAATCCTATAGGCATTAGACTCCCCCAACATTTCCCCTATAGGCAGCAGATCCTCACCATAGGGGTGTACAGGGGTGTACGGATCCTGCAAAGCCCCCCACAGATCATGCAGAGACCCCCACAGACCCTGCAGTCTGCCGAATCTCAGGGGGGCTGTGCAGGATCTGTGGTGGGATTTGCAGGCTGCAGAGCCCCCTACGGATCCTGCAAAGTCCCCCACAGATCATGCAAAGCCCCCAACAGATCCTGCAGAGACCCCCACAGACCCTGCAGTCGGCCTGATCTCAGGGAGGCTGTGCAGGATCTGTGGTGGGCTTTGCAGGCTGCAGAGCCCCCTAAGGATCCTGCAAAGCCCCCCACAGATCCTGAAAAGCCCCCCATGGATCCTGAAGTGACCCCCTAAGACCCTGCAGTCTGCCGGATCTCAGGGGGGCTCTGCAGGATCTGTGGTGGGCTTTGCAGGCTGCAGAGCCGCCTACAGATCCTGTAAAGCCCCCCACGGATCCTGCAGAGACCCCTTGAGACCCTGCAGTCTGCTGGATCTCAGGGGGAGCTGTGCAGGATCTGTGATGGGCTGTGCAGGCTGCAGAGCCCCCTATGGATCCTGCAAAGTCCCCCACAGATCGTGCAGAGACCCCAACAGATCCTGCAGAGACCCCCTAAGGCCCGGCAGTCTGGTAGATCTCGGTGGGGCTGTCCAGGATATGTGGTGGGCTTTGCAGGCTGCAGAGACCCCTACGGATCCTGTAAAGCCCCCACGAATCCTCCACAGATCCTGCAGAGACCCCCTGAGACTCTGCAGTCTGGTAGATCTCGGGGGGCTGTCCAGGATCTGTGGTGGGCTTTGCAGGCTGCAGAGACCCCTACGGATCCTGTAAAGCCCCCAACGGATCCTGCAAAGCTCCCCACAGATCCTGCAGAGACCCCCTGAGGCCCGGCAGTCTGGTAGATCTTGGGGGGGCTGTCCAGGATCTGTGGTGGGCTTTGCAGGCTGCAGAGACCCCTTGTGGATCCTGTGAAGCCCCCCACGAATCCTGCAAAGCCCCCCACAGATCCTGCAGAGACCCCCTGAGACCCTGCAGTCTGTCGGATCTCAGACAGGCTGTGCTGGATCTGTGGTGGACTTTGCAGGCTGCAGAGCCCCCTACAGATCCTGCAAAGCCCCCCACGGATCCTGCAAAGCCCCCCACAGATCCTGCAGAGACCCCCTGAGGCCCGGCAGTCTGGTAGATCTTGGGGGGGCTGTCCAGGATCTGTGGTGGGCTTTGCAGGCTGCAGAGCCCCCTAGGGATCCTGAAAAGCCCCCCACGGATCCTGCAGAGACCCCTTTCCTTTAGTAGTAAAACCCAGCAAAAAAAGTGTCCACCAATGTAATCCGAAGCTCAATCATGACGTCTAGCGATGTATATCCTCATAAATCATGATGAATGCCGTCTACCGACTCACCGAAATAATAAAAGTACAGCTGACCCATCCAATGGCTGCTGCAAAATGACAGCTCTGGCCTGAATGCAAACAAATTGGCCGAGCAAGTTGTGACATCATAACTATCTCCACCTATTTATTTTCAGTCCATGTCCATTGTCCTCAAATGGCATGTAAACAAATAGGCGGAGCAAGTCAGGACGTCGCGGAACTTTCTCTGCCCATTTGTTTATATGCCAATTGAGGACAGAGAGCTGGCATGGAATAAAACCAAATGGGCGCAGCGAGTCATGACGTCATGACTCGCTTCACCCATTTGTTTACATTTGGGCCTGAGTTGTCATTTGCGATGGGAGTTCCACGGCATCAGACGGGCGGCAGGCAGCAGTACTTTTTTTACTTCGGCAGATTGGCATGCATAGTTCATTGTGATTGATGAGGATCTACATTGGCAGATGGTATGATTGACATTTGGATTACATTGAAGGACATTTTTTTTTAACTAATAAAGGAGTTGTCAAAAACGGTCAAAAAAAGGACTTTTTCAGTGTTTATTGACTATTTTATTTCCTATCTGGCAAATCAGTAGGGGTAACAACTACCTCTTACTCATTCACAAGGGGGGCGGCATCTGGGTGCCCCCTTTATGAAAGGGGGCACCCAGATGCAGATAAGGCCCCTGCCCGCAGACCCCCACAACCACTGGGCCAGGGTTGTGTGGAAGAGACCCTTGTCCTCATCGACATGGGGACAAGGTGCTTTGCCCTTTTGGCAAAGCACCCTCCTCATGTTGAGGGCATGTGGCCTGATATGGTGCAGGAAGGGGGGCCATGCTCATCTCTCCCCCTTCAGGCTGCTGCTCAGATCAAAGGTCTGCTAAGGGATTTTAGGGTGGACCCCAACACCAAAAAAAAAAGCCTGGGGTCCCCCCTAAAATCCCTTACCAGACCCTTGATCCAAGTAGCAGCGTGACCTAAATGAATTGGGGCGGGATTCCATGCTTTTGTTTTATTATTTTAACGTTTAACAACATAAATTTATTAAGAATGAAAATTGGAAAAAATGTCATATGCATACAAATTTCGTTACCAGAAAATTTTAATACGTTCGGATTCGTTATTTCTTTCATTCAGAAATTCAGATGCATCTGAATGTCTGAATATGACGATATTTGTCTGAATTTCAATTTGGAACAAGATTAATTGCACATGTCTACTGGGCACCCTGTTTTTTATGGTTACGAGTCTGGCATTATACCTTGACTGACCTAAACCCAAAGCTAATCCTTATTCTTATATTCCTTAGTACAGTTATAAATGAAGTGTAATTGATTGGCGGAAGCTACGTATGTGCTGCAGTGATCGAAGGCCTGTCATGTGTCTCTTTCAGATGGAAGCTGGAAAATTATTTTGTGGCATGGACTTCCAAAACAATTGAAGATGGCCGTCAGCATCTCCTGTGTTGTGCCTCCAACTGTTAGCATGTTGAGTTTCTGGGTCTACTAAACACCAGTTTGCCACTGTTCTAAAATCACTGATATTTGTTTTTTAATGGAAACATATCATATCAATAGCATTTCTCAAAATCCTGGCAGCACAACTGACCAACAGATTGCATACCTAGAATCTAGACATTCAAATCTTTCCTCATTTGTTTACCAATGTTTTTCTTTGCTGAAAGATAAGTAGCTTCATAGGCAGCAGAATTGTGTTAACATAATAAAACAGCAACGTTAGATACAACACAATTTATCATGATTTAACATGCTTTATGTAACATAATTATACACTATGTCACATTTGACAACAAATGTAATAATCTTCTCAGGCAGAAACAGAACAACTGGCTCAGTGCTGCTACATTTGCAAATTATGTATTCACAATCTTAAATATGCAGTGTCTGTTTTTAGCCACTGATACAAGAGTTAAAATGTTAATGGCTCCAACTGACTTGGCCGGCATTAAGCTGTCATATGCATGCTCTCAGTCATCCAGTTAAAGTTAAACCTGAAGTCAAAACTTTTTTTTAGATTTTAAAAGAGTGCTGAGCGGTTAGAACCAATGCCAGGTTATTATTGCTGTCTGGGACACTGTTGGGTCACAATTGACACCAGAGCAACTGTCTAAGACATTGCTCCTAAACTGGGAAGATATTCTTTGACTTCCTGTTGAGTCTGCAAGATAGGAAGTGAAGGTAAATCACTCTAATATGACACAGATGGGGAAAAAAAACAGTTTTTAACCCTCCTCTGCTTTGTATATAAAAAAAATATTTGGGCTATACTTTCAATTTAGAATAGAGTAGTATAGGTAAAGGATAAGTAAAGGATGTTTTGGGAGTGGCTTAAAGGGTAACAGTAAAGCTAGCCGAGAACCTATTTATTGTATATGCTGCATACACATCTGGCAGTACTTGTGCCAACAAAATAAAAAGTGTGTGTAAAGGCATATTTTTTTAGTTTTATATAGGGTGATGTCAAGTACTTATTGCACTTCTTTCTCGAAAACATCCTGGATTTTCTGCATACTGAATATTAGCGGAGAGCTAACACTGTCCGAGACTACCTTCAAGAAGAACTTTATTAAAATAGTTGGGGACAACTTAGCCACTTTGGGCAGGGGTATAGTGTACAACACGCTGCACAGATTGCAGAGGTCAGGAGTACAATGTACAGTCCAGCACCCAGTGTAACTTGAGTAAAAGTAACACCTCCAACTGAACACAGTGCAGTGGCCAAGAGTTAGAGTAATGTACAGCTCAGTGTACAGAGGTTTGGAGTATGTAACATACAGCCCAGAGTACAGTGGCAGGGGATAGAAGTATATAATGTACAAACAGAGTGCAGGGGTCAGAAGTATTAAAAATCACGTAGTGGTGAGGTAAGGAGTATGTAACATACAGAGTACAGGGGTCAGGAGCATGTAATCTACAGATGCAGGGGTCAGGAGTATGTTACATACAGAGTGCAGGGGTCAAGTGGTCAGTGGACCTGGCTGGTATTTTTACGGTCTAGCTAAAAAACATTGGACTTGTTGCCAATGTTATTAATAGGGAAATGAGGCTGTTTTTTCCCTAAACCCTAACCCTAGACATACATGGTGTATGTAATGTACACAGTGCAAGGGTCAGGGTTAGAACCTTTGTTAGGATTTTAATCCTAAGAGATATTACATCCAGAATTAAAACTACGTTCTTTATTTGCTTAATTGGATCCAACAGCAAAGAAGAATACTTCATACTGGAGAGAAATCTAATGGCTCTACAACCAATTGGTTTGTTAAGAAAGTTCTCCATGACTTCAAGTCAGGTATTTCACTTTTAAAATCATGGTGAAGGTACTTCAAGCAAACCTATATTTTAGTTAACAAAGTAACAAATCAATTGTATAATAAGCACCCTAGGGCTCCATTCACACTTGGGAGCATTTGCAAAACATGAAAAAAGTGTGTCACGTTTGTGGTAACATTATTGTTTATGGCACTCAGCACTGCAATTTGGAAGTCGGGGAGCAGATGTGCACCATACCTAGAAGTGTAATTTTCATGGGGCTGTAGTGGCAGATTGGATAGCCTGTTGGGTATAAATATACCATTGGAAAACAAATTATTTTAACCTTCAGTATAGCTTAAAAATGTGTACATAACCAAATTTAATGCAAGTGTTTGTGGCAATTTTAAAACAATGCCGAAGCCTGTGGAAATGTATACTACAGTAGCATAATAAGCATTTTTAACACCGAACTTGGTAGCTTCAAGTCCTAAGCAGTCAGAAAAATTGGTAGTAATTATTTTATCATATATTTATCTTTCCAACATTACAAATTGTCACTTACCTAAAACCCAAGGTAATATCATCCACTCCACTACCGTGGGTGGAGGTCCTTGCATGTGTAAGTCAGTCCTAACGATGTGTTGGGATGCCAAAAGCAAGAAAAAGAGGAACGTGAGATATGAGCCTGTGTGGCAGATAAATTTGATGAATGGCTTTTTAATGAACAGTCCCAGCCTGCTCTTGGGTGCTATCAGATATGCCAAAGACAGCACAGGAAAAAGCAGTCCAATTGTGATGCAAGTCAACAGCTTTACTGCCCAGTGCTTCCGGCGCCAACCTGGGAATCCATCGTACCACAGTGTAGCCAGCAACTGCTGACAGTTTGGCTGGGCCACAAACTAGAAATAAAAAACAAATATTTCATTAGGACATGTTCAGAACATTCATTTAATGCTATTTTTTACTCTAAGTGAAACATAAACATTTAATTTAGTAATTATAAGTAGTTTAAAAAGCATCTCTGGATAAGACTCTATTCATACTATGTGCATGTTATTGATTTTAGGAGCATGTGTCAATTCATATCCTCTACCTGTCAACATACTTTTTACAGTATAATTAGGGAAAGGTCAAAAACATCTCTCCAAAATGCAGCACAGTAATATGAGCTTGTTAAACAGAACAGGAATTCTTACAAAGAAGGTGCTTGATACCACTTTTGCTGACTGAACCATGCCAAACACTGTGCTTCCTGCCACTGCCACTGAACACAGTAGTGACATAGGGGCCGGAGGGAGGAGCCACAGTGTGTAGCAGAGGGCCAGGAATATGACACTCTGAGAAATGTCAATTTAAATTATGCTTCTAGACAATTTGAGCCAGAGGTGAGTATTAAACACCTCTTTTGCAGGGACCACATTTTTTTACTTTTTTTTAACCAAAATCTCTTTTGAAGGTTTCTAAATTTGGTGAAACACTTGTAAGAAAATTGCAGAAGTATGATTGGACCTTAAGTTAGATACATAAAAAATACAGTGTTATCCTAATCAGTCAAGAATTTGATATGGTTTAGAAAAAAAGTGTCAGTAGATGCTATGAGGAGAACTCTATTCCACTGGTATAGTGTAAGAAGTTTGTAGGGAAATATTGCGGCTGGCACCTTGCAGGAAAAGTGGCTTGAAGTCACACATTAAGCATGACACATTCACGAGACCCCTCTGCTTGCAAAACTCTCCCATTTAGTTAAAGCTTTTTACACTTCCTTTGGACAGAGGCTGTTTATTCAAGAGCAAACTATTTCCTTAAAGTAAAAGTGAAGAATATATAATATTAATAATAAATAATAACTACCTTGCTGCAATATGCCATGAAAATCTGTATACTTGATTTAAAAATTTACTCTGTAATTTATCTTATGTATTCTGATATGGACTATATACTTTGATTCTATTTTGTGTATTGTTAGGTAATTAGGTGGATCTAGATTATATCTTATTGTATAATTGCAACTAGCTTATATCTTTTATTGTTGTTTTCCAGGTAGAAATACAATTTCTGTACCAAATACCATTATAATAGTCCTCTTAGACCAGCTATTGTCAGTGTGTTGGCCATGCCTTGCTCTGGTAGAGCAGCTCATACACTGTAAGGTACACTGCTGAAAAGTACACAGCAAGAGAGGCTGGATCCTGGAAAAATTATCTTTTTTCCTGATAAGGATGTTCTGTAACCTAAGTTTGATTTGCATCTTAAACCCTAACAATGGGAAAGAGGTAACATTTCTGTCAGATCTTTATTATTGTTTGTGGCCTACTACGAAAATGTTCCCAAACCTCCTGTCCCTGTGACACTGCAGCACAGGAAATGGGGGTGTAGTTGTCCATAGGATAGGATGGTACAATGGCAATAAAAGCATTTTTAAAAGTTCTAACCCTTCCTCACAATACAAAAAATGTGCCTTAGAAATGTTTCATCACCCCCTAACAGGAAGTGAGGGGAAAGCTCCACAATATGGACACATATGCCAATGAAAACCTGGCAGTGGCTCTAAACTTTTCCTGTTCTATTCAAAACAAAATAAGTTAAATAACAAGTTTTGGTTGACATTGGACCATTCTGGGCAAACTGAGAATCTTGTAAAAAAAACATTCTCAACCCACTTATACTCACCTTCACTGCATTTCCATGTTGCTCCATTCCTCTGAGTGAGCCAAGAGTCAAACCCTGGGTAAGCTCTGTGTTGGATGATGTTGGAGTGTTGATGACATCCTCCTCCATCTTATGTGACAATCACATGTCCTCCCATACCTGGAAGCACTGATTTCACAAGGGCTCTGAAGAAGCTGATGACAGAGTGCCAGGGGGAGTGATGAAAGTGAGTATAAGTGGGTCATGGGATGGGTTGTCAAAAGACACTGAGTGGAAACATTGTATTGTGCATGAAAGAAAAAAAAAAGCTGATATACAAATTAGCTTTCAGATCTATACCAGCTGTCAGAGTGGCGGCAAGAGCTGCAAATGGGGCTCTGCTCTCACTCTCAGACACCCGATTCCTGAAGGGGATCGGGTGTCTGAAAAAGGTTAACTCTTTCATTAATGGATGCCTCTATACCGAGGCATCCATTAATGAATGGTAACCACTGATTCACAGCGGTTACCAGCCTTGTAAAGCAGCAAATAACTCATCACGTACAGTGTACGTGATGAGTAATTTGGGCACTCCGTGGCGGGACGTACAGTGTACATCTCCCGTCATGAAGGGGTCAATATATTCAAAGTACACGATGGGTTTTTGTTAGGAGGCTTTTGTTTGCATGAGACAGATTTTGCAATCCCAAACAAGTAAATGGGATTGTAAACCAGATAAAGCTTAAAGGTCAACTGCATGTCAGGAGGAGGTCAAATGACAATTAAATGTACCTGTCAATTATTTCTGAATAATACTAAAAGTGTCTAAAACTTATGTCAAACTGAACCCATTGACAGAGGCCCTTAAGTATGCATTAAGTCTCTTTCAGGTCTTGTGGATCTGTTCTTTTCTTGTGTGTGTTGTACCTGTTTATTTTACTGCCTCCAGAGAATGACTTTAACATTGCAGCAACAGATATCCTTCATCTGAAGGGGCAAAACACTTGCAGGGTTATTCACAAAAGGGTGAAGAGTTTGGAGAAGGCAGGAGAATTGAACAATCTAGGACAAAATAGCTGATTTGGAAAAATTCTCCAATTCAGCTCGCTTTCCAATTCAGATATGTTGTCCTAGATTGTTCACTTCTTCTGCCTTCTCCAAACTCTTCACCCTTTAGTAAATAACCCTTTTGGTTAGGAAACCGAGCCTCGATTAGCTTGCTACATAGGAAAGGTAGGACAAAACCTTGTAAAGACCCCTTCCGATATTAGCTATTTTTTTCTGAGTTATCTCAGATGGATGGCAACACATCGGGAGCCTAGGGGGCACATACATCTTCTGCAACAATCAATAATCATGTAGGAATATTCATGTGGTCATATGATGCCTACAACTGCCATTTATAGCATTTTCTGTTGCACCCTATTAATTTAAAGCAACCACTCATGTGATTTGAAATGTTTAAATTTTAATTTGTTTTAGCTATGTCTTTTTTGTTACATATATCATGTTAATATATTTTGTAATTGGTTGTTAAAGGGTTACTCAACATAATTTGATTAATACAGTGGGTCTAATCACTAACCAGGTTCCCCTGTGAAATCCCTATTAAGCATTCTCTATTCCATTTAGATAGTGTGCAACAACATTGCTTAGCATAATCAAGACATTATGAAAAATGTTATGGCCATGGTGGTGCTTATGTATCTCCCTGACTGTATCTATCCTTTAAAGCTTTATTCTAGTTAGCAGGGCCACATTTCAGCTGGACAGAACAGACCTAGCACCTTTAGACAGCAAAGGCAAATAAATATTTTTTCCCTGTGTAATAACTGACCACTCATTTCTTTCCACTTGTTGGAAGAAATACAGTTGTCTCAAGTAAGCACACAATTACACTTTGTCCTAAAGTTTTAAGCTGGGTTACAACAAGCAAATTAAAAGGAAAATAGGTAACCCTCACAGAGCGATGCTGCTCTGCCAAGAGTTATGTGCAAGGTTCTGGTAATGCTTATTTGGCCGTGCCACACTTCGTAGTCAGGTCATGGACCTATCTGCAAATTATTGCAGTTAAGCAATGCAGCCTGGTCTTAGATAAGTCTCTAACTAGGATATTAAGGAACAGCAGGATAGTAATGAGATCATCCCTCCCTGCATATGTAGGCAGGTTTGAATTTAAATGAATACATACAGTAGCTGGATAAAATATGCTTTTTATTATATTTCTTTGGGGCTGAACTTTAACACTTTGATGCCGGCAATCTTTAGATTTACATTCCCAAGCATGGCTGCAATGCCGAAAGATGATTCATGTAGGTTCTATTTCAGAGACATATGTTTACGCTTCTAACTCTGAGACCTTGCTGAATCTGACAGCTGCTGGTCTCACACTAATGACCAGGAACTGTACTGAATTGTTCTCAATCAAGTGATAACCATAATAGCTAATCATGCTGACCACATGAGGTTTGTTTACAGACAAACCTGCTGGCTGCAGTTGTCAAGTGACTCTCACAGAGAGAGGCATAGTAACAGCTAAAGCCAGCAGGCATCATTTCTCACTATGGAAAGCAAAAAAGTATTTACGTATTTAATTTAAAAAATGTTTAAAAAACTGTAATGCATATAAGAGGGAATTTTCAAAACATTTTTGTCAATTTTCCAGCTTATAATAAACATAAGCAAAGTAAAGACAGTGTAACAAAAAAAATCCTGATAACTCTTTAAAAACTCTTTAAAAATTTTGATCTGGGCATATACACTGAGTGGCCAGATTATTATGACCACCTGACGTTTGTAGGCAAATTAGCTATAATTAGCTATAATTTTGCGCTGAAGTTGCTAGAGGGCCAGACCATTATAAATAGGGAAGCAGGTTGTTTACCACGACAGTAGAAGTGATTATTTTCTGAAGATATGGGTAAACAACGCGATTTTACAGCCTTTGAACGTGGGATGATTGTTGGCGCTCTGAGCCATGGAGCGAGTATCAGCAAAACAGCAGAATTCGTTAAATGTTCAAGAGCAGCTGTTGTTAAAGTGTTTAAAGACTGGACTGTCAGCCGAAAATCTGGGTTTGAACGTGCGAATTGTGGCCTTCAGCGACTAGTCAATGTTAGGGCAGAACAGAGAGTGGCAAGACTGGTACAAGACAACAGAAGGGCAACAGTGCAGTGTCAGATTCCTCACATCACCTTTCAACATCTTGTGGAGTCACGAGGCGGCCCAACGAAGTCATCTCGTGGAGTCATCTCGTGGCCCAACGAAGTACTGATGGGGTGGTCATAATAATCTGGCCACTCAGTGTATACTTCAATAACCATTGAAGGGGTTAAGTAACAGAAGACAAAACTACTTTGAAATAAACAAATTAAACAGTTTTGGCATAAACATAAATAGCCATGTAATGGCCCAAGAATGTCCTTCAAAGGTGTGTGCAACCAAATGGCAAAGAGCTGGACCGTCTGCCATGGAACAGAAAATTATAGTGGTCAGCATATATAAATAACTTCTCCTTCTTTCAGCCACTTTAAATGCAGCTTATGCATTTTTTTCAGACCTTGGGAGAGAAATTTGAAATCAGCAGCATGGTAAGAATGCTAAGTGATGTGAACTTTATTAATGTGTTCCGTTATTGTTATTCAATAGACATTACTTTAAAGCTGTATTGCTATCAGCTTCAATATGCTGCATCATCAGTTTGAAGCTGAGATTCTGTCAATACTAAGAGCAGGCTCTGCAACATGATTTAATTCTCTAATAAGAGTGAGATAAAATACATCCATCATTTTAATTGTGCAAATTTCCACTTTTTTAATTTCCTTCTGGAAATGTCAGTTCTACAACCAGTATTTATTTCACCTTAACACAATTTTACAACTAGTATTGGTAACTTGATGACCCAGAGAGAAGGCTGAGGGGCTCATACACAAGGGCACATGACTGTCTAGAATGAAAAAATCCTTGGAAAATGTAATTTTTTCACTGTATTTCAACATGCATTGGACAAAGCATATGCAGGGAGTAATATGATGTGCAGCACTGCCATGAGAATACAAGGAACCTGCTACGAGATGCTGTATCTAGGCCTCTTTCTGCCACAATCTCTGTCTATTTGAAGTAGAAGTCTATCCAAATTATTTTGTATTTTGATAACACTCAATCTGGTGTGCCCTTTGTGCACTGTTATTGTGTGTTGCAATAAAATGATACAGGCATACATTTTATACAACTTGTGCCAATATGTTGCAATGCTTTGATTAATGCTTCAATTTGCCGCCCTGCCTGTCACAATTGTCCCCAGCTGCTGCTTGAACTGGAGGTTCAAGCAGCAGCTGAGAGCTAGCAATATACTTTCATCTGTGTCCCCTCTAATTCCCAATGTCTTTGCCAACACAGGCAGGGGAAGAGAAGTGAAGATCAGAGGGGACAAGGAGGGGAGCAGATTGCCGGTTCCCAGCAGGAAGGATCAAGCAGCAGGAGGAGATAGTGCCTGTGGTGTCAGTGGGGGAACCAGATTTTTAATGAATGACAGTCATCAGCAGCTTGTCAGCCTGAAGAGTCTAGGGGATCCTTCTGCTATAAGTTATAAGCGCATAACAGAAAGGTGAATGCAGTTGACCAAAGGCATACTGACATGGCCAGCTGGAAGCGCTGCTGTTCAGCCATATACCTTAAGTCGGTGACAGTGAAAGGGTTAAAGGCTTCAAGAACGCTGCTCAAAAGCTTCTCATATGCTTTGCAAAAACTTGCCGAAAATGTGGTGTTCATACAACCTGAAGCCTGTCTAAACTAGGCTTAAGTGGGAAATTAAGGGCAATTCAATCTCAGAAGGTAACCAAGGTATTTATTGTCCATAGACCATATACATTTCCCTATTTACTTTAGAGAGCAGGTCTTGGAGATAGTCCTAATTTTACTGAATATGGACTTTCCCCAGGTGATTGTATACATCTTTTCTTGATATGTTCTAAGTTGGTAAGATGGTAGTAGGATGATATTTGGTCAACAGGCTCATTCTGCTAATCTCACCTTCTAAACCATACTGTAGGCTCATGACTGTGATAAACAACTTTAGTGCAGTATAGGAGGTGGGCTTGAGCAGGGTCACATTATTAATCAGGAAATCTGATTGATATTTGCATACCAGTGTGACCAAAAACACCTGGATTACTATTATATAAAAATGTTATTATATGCATAAGTTGAAAAAGGTGAATTCACATCTACCTGGTATGTGTTTAAAAAGATGCAGATTTCATTTTCAAAGATTTTATTTCATTTTGAACAGGTTAAGGTATCAACAAGCATGTGAACATATCATATAAACATTTGACCGAAAAGGAGACCATTTAGAAATAAGTGGTAATACCAGACAAAAAAGCAAGGTAGTGTAAGAACTTGTCACATGTAAAAATACATTTTTGCATATGCATCCCTCTAGTCCACTGATGTTTTAGGGGGTGTCTATCATATATGTGAGATACATCAACTTAAAAGGACCACAGTCATAAAGGAATATGGTTTATATAGAACGTTAAGAATAAGGTCAAGGGAAATCAGAACCGAACAAGGAAAAAAGAAAGTAAATCAAGGAAAAAGAAAGTAAAAGACAAAGAAACTGTAAACGAGATCAAGAGGAGAAGGAAAAATTAAGATAGGAAAGGTGAGAAGAAAGACTTCAGGACCACCATGCCAGTGCCATATGACAAGGAGAGAGTACAAAGAAGTGATAGGCTCTCTGGGGATAAGGAGGAATGAGCGTAATCGACCCATGGCTTCCAAATCCACATACATACATTATGCAAGTCTAAGAGTATGCTAAATAATTCTTCGTTAATAAAGAAAAAAATAAATTCTGCTCACCACATAGGCAAAGGATACAAATTGTTTCTTTCATGTATGAGCGATGGTCTGTTTTGCAGCTAGCATGACATATATTGTCAATCTATGTTAAGCCCCAGTGAGAAATTTAGGTTTAAGGTGCAAGAGAGCCAGCCATGGGTCTCTCTGTATAGTAACAAAAAAAAAAAGGCTCTGCAGTAGGTGAAATACCTGGGTTCAAAATCTGGACCACCAGGTCTGTAAAACATCTAACATGGAGTTACATCCTTTGAAGCACTGGGCAGCATGTGTAGGGTGAAGGTGAGCTAATCTGGAGGGGACCAAATACCATGTCGTGAAGGACTTGAATGCAGTTTCTAATTAAATTATGTTATTAGTACAAGTAGCCAATGTGGTCCGAATTTGTTCCCAATCAGCAATTGATTTGGTCTTATAGAGATCTCTTTCCCATTTAGAGACATAGCCATGATCTGAAGGGGATGATAGTGAATTCGATTAAAAGTAAACGACGGTGATAAATTTGGGATTAAAGGGTTGTGGTAACAAATATGTTCAAAAATGGTTGATGGAGTCCTAGGTAGTTTGGAGAGGAGGCCCAATGTCTAAGCTGTAAATAATTGAAATATTCTGTAGTGGGGGCTTGATGTTTATTCCTCAAGTGAGTACAAGCATGGATCGACCCATTATCTAGTAAATGATGTAAACAGGTAATTTTGTGGGATGTTCATCATCTGAATGCAGCTGGCGAGTCAAGACCTGAGGGGAAGAAAGGTCTTCCCAGAATAAGGAGCACGGGTAAGTGGGGAGATTGCAGTTTACTGTAATATCTAGTGTTATGCCATATTTTAAGAATATGAAGCAGAAGGGGGTTATGGATGTGGGCTGCATATGTGATGGTAACCAGGGCAAAGCATAAAGGAAAAATGGTGACCAAGATAAATCTAGTTCTACCCAAATTGGGGTTTGTGAGGGCAAGTAAAGACTCACCAGAGGGACTATTTGTGCTGCTTGGTGGTATTTGTAAAGGTTTGGAAGGAATTGTCACATACCTGGCAAGATTCTAAGATGACGAGGGTGGCCTCCCTTGCTTCTCTTGTCCAAACACACCTGGTAATGGTGGACAGAAGGTGTAGGGACAGAAGAGGGGCACAAGTGCCTGAGTGAATAAACCCGGAGCTGGAGATGCAGGTGGACCAGTCTGTAGGAAGATGATGGTAGACACTTCCTGGAATATGACGTCAGCAATGGGTGAAGCTGGCACCAGTACAGAGCAGAGCCAAAGTAAAGAAGAAGCCGGGTCACGATCAGGCAGGCAGCGAGGTACAAAATCAGCAAACAGAGGCAGGGTCAGGAGCAGGCCAGGTTGGTAATGTGCAGGCAAGGCAGTGCAGAATCAGCAAGCAGAAGGAAGGTCCAGATCAAGCCAAGGTCAGGGGTAGGCAGCAATCAGCAGAGTCCATGAACAAGCCAGGTCAATATCAGGAATAAACAGAATCAGGAAACACAGGAAGTAGGGCAGTAGCTGAAGAACTCTCAGTAAGGAACAGGTACAAACCTCCTCCTTAAATAGGCCATCAAACACCAATTTTCAAATAGGTGTGCACACGTAGCGTAGTGTGTGCGCATTTGCGTGCATGCTCACAAGTACGAGCAATCCTTCCACTAGAATGTCTCGTATGCATGTGGCCATGCGCATGAAAATGTACAGCACAAATAAGAGCAACACTTCTCTGACAGGAATTGATGGCATAACGTGGAATATGGATTGGCCAAGTGCAGAAAAGATAAAGTAGCTTAGGAATTATGGTCATTTTGGCTGCACTGATTTTGCACATCCAAGAAAGATTATTTTGTGTCCAAGTGAACAGTAGGACTTTCAGATGTCGAAATATAGATATATATTGTTAGCCTTATACATGCAGTGACAGTCTTTAGTAATATTATTGCCCAGGTATTCTAAATGAGAGCCGGGAAAATTTTGGCAGAGGGTGGTGACTGTAGTCAATAGGGAAATATTAAGAGTAGAGGACTTGTTCTCATTAACTATCAAATTGGAGATTTGGGTAAACCACTGTAAGGTGAAGAATAAGACTGGTAAGGTGATGTGAGGTTGAGACAAAGTAAATAGTAAATCATCCACAAACATATGAAGTTAATGCTCTGTAGGTTCCTGTAGGCACACCTCAGGTCGTGGTCCGTAGGAGTTTTACACATGGTCGTGTCCAGGCTCTGACCACAAGTAACAAGGCTGGCCATTGGCTAGCCTGTATTTGTTGGAGGAGCCTGGGCTGTAAATACGGCTGCAGTTCTTCTTCTTCCCGGCGTGGGATAATTTTCTGGTATCCCACCCACCCAAAACGCCTTTTTACAAACACTTCTTGAGTATGCCCCCTTTTAGGCATTTTGACCAACGCGACCAAGGCACACCTCTGGTCGCGGTCCGTAGGAGTTTTGCACATGGTCGTGTCCAGGCTCTGACCACAATATCATATATGTTGAGATTGCTGCAAAGAAGGTGGGCCAGGGGTTCTATAGCAAGCATGAACAAGAGTGGGGAGAAAGGACATCGAGAAGATTTTGAGAATATAATCATGGCCCTTAGAGTGCACTGTGTCATGATTGGGCAAAGTCTTGCACCGACCTGTGGTCAGGTGCATTGCTTTACTCAATCAGGGCTTCACAAGGCACTGTGTGGTGCGGAGTGCCTTGTGGGGTGTTCGGTGGGTGAACAGCCTGCCGAAGGCCCTGATAGTTTGTGTGTTTGCCAAACGCATGAACTACCGATGTTCGAGTCAAACTGTTGCTTGACTTGAACATCGAGACCATCCCTACAGAGAAGGATCATGGCAGATTGAAGTTAGAGGTGGGAGGTCTTAATAAGCCAGTACATGTCCGGGCCCGTCTGAAGTTTGCTAGAGAGCATTTGGATGATCCAGAAGAGGATTGGGAGAATGTCATATGGTCAGATGAAACCAAAATAGAACTATTTGGTAGAAACACAAAGAACACCATACCTACTGTGAAGCATGGGGACTACTACTGTGAAGCAACATCATGCTTTGGGGCTGTTTCTCTGCAAAGGGACCAGGACGACTGATCCGTGTACAGGACAGAATGAATGGGGCCATGTATCGTGAGATTTTGAGTGCAAACCTCCTTCCATCAGCAAGGGCATTGAAGATGAAACGTGGCTGGGTCTTTCAACATGACAATGATCCCAAACATACCGCCCGGGCAACGAAGGAGTGGCTTCGTAAGAAGCATTTCAAGGTCCTGGAGTGGCCTAGCCAGTCTCCAGATCTCAACCCCATAGAAAACCTTTGGAGGGAGTTGAAAGTCTGTGTTGCCCAGCGACAGCCCCAAAACATCACTGCTCTAGAGGAGATCTGCATGGAGGAATGGGCCAACATACCAGCAACAGTGTGTGCCAACCTTGTGAAGACGTACAGGACACGTTTGACCTCTGTCATTGCCAACAAAGGATATATAACAAAGTATTGAGATGACCTTTTGATATTGACCAAATACTTATTTTCCACCATAATTTGCAAATAAATTTGTTCCAAATCAGCCAATGTGATTTGTCTGGATTTGTTTTCTCATTTTGTCTCTCATAGTTGAGGTCTACCTATGATGCCAATTACAGGCCTCTCTCATCTTTTTAAGTGGGAGAACTTGCACAATTGGTGGCTGACTAAATACTTTTTTGCCCAACTGTATATGCAAAAAAAAATGGAGGGGTTAATAACCCTTTAATAGTTTTCTTACTAAAAAAAAAAAGAAAGCTCTTGTTTAAAATTGTATTTTTTTTAGCTCTATCATAATAAAGAAAATACAGTGCATTCCATTTTAATAAAAAAACATGATTCACACTGTTCCTTGCCTCAACTTTTACAGAAAGTCCTGTCAATAAGGGCCATTCAGTGCTACAAATGGAAACAGGCTACAGAGTTGTTCCATTAACCCAAATTGTCTGTGGGCTTGTCTGGCAGTACATGAAGCGGAAATGTATAGTCCACAGCAACCATCTGCAGTGATGTCTGTGGTTTGACATCATCGTTAGATGTGGCTGCTGGTAAGCCACAAATGAAACAATTCACAAATAAATTTGCTTATGGGAGAGTTTATTAAATGTTACATAATGGAAATACCTCCCATGGGTGTTGTTTTGAAACTGAGAGAAAATATTGATCAATAATTTCAGCTACTTTCTATTGCACACAGTTGTTTTATAATGATGATTAAAACGATATGAAGCACTCAACACAGCAGTTTGTCGTCCTCCAAGTCTTTCTTCTGTTATGGAACACGATAATTCTTCTTATATCATTTATGTGTGACTGAGCTAATGTATGCTTTAGTTTGTTTCATTGTTATAGTAAAACACATTGATTAAAAGCAGCACAAGCTCCTTGCTAACAACATCTTTCTATCATAGGGGAAGAATGCTATGGCTGCACTGATATTTACCAACAGATCTGTCAGAACAGAGGTGGCAGAGACCGTTTATATTCCTAGAAGTCCACACTTACTTCCTGCAAGTCTTTCTGGTGAAATGCAACTTTGGTGGGGCCCACCAAAAAAAAAAAATGGGCCATTGATTGACTGAATTTTCTGTGGTGGTTTTATGCCTTAAAACCCTTATTGAGCTAGAATATGTCCAAGAATGCCATTGCTCAGTGGCTTTACAAGTCAACTTATCTACTTGAAGAGCATGCTAGTTCTAACATTGTAAGACCTTTTCAATTCTGCATGTTGATTCAACTGTATGTGACAAATTTGTAACTGTAAATCTTGAACTGCAACCCAAATCAATAATCATTTATTGCAGATCTCTATTTTTAGCCGCATATACAGTACATTGACTGGAAAGTGCCTTTAAGATCATATCAATTCTCCTCTCTAGAAGATGGATATTTTAGCTTCTTAGAGTACCAGGGTACTGATATCAGACCCTATTTACTGCCTTACAATTAAAGAGTAATTACATAATGTTGGCACTTTGTTCTGGTGGACTTTTAACACCTTATTTTCCTGCCCTGTTATTGACCCTCAGAACTGAGCTTCACATCCCTGTCTTTCCTGATTCTAGACACAAAAACCTTCTCATATATGTCAAGTGATATGGTTTATTCTCTGTGTCACTTTAGGGTCATAGCCAACTGTAGAAACAGTACCAAGACACAGTACCACATTGCAGGATGAAGTTCAGGGCTGGAGGCAGACAAATGTAGGTAGAGACAAGCCAAACTTCAAGGCAGCAAAGGCAGGAACCAATGGCTGTCCAAGTCATAATGTGAAACAGATCCAGAAAAATAAAAGCAGTCAGGCAGGTAGTACACACACTTTATCAAGCACTAAGGCTCTTTTCACATTTCTGCGATACAATGTCGGTGCACTGCGTTACGGAAGCCTATTGATTTGTTTGGGCTGCCCTACCGCAGCTAAATCACACTCATAGAAGTGCAAATGCAAGTGATCTGGTGTGATACCATGCACATGCGATGGATAGGTGTGTTAGGGTGCCATTAAGAAATAATAGCATCGTAGTATACTTAACATTGCAGCATGTATCATCATGGGTGGCATCACACACACTCTCAAATCGCAAATATGTGAACGGAGCCTAAATGTTATGAACTCCATTTAAAAACTTTTAATGAAGGCATGGTCTTCAGCTGCAAAAGGTAAAAAGGTGAGCCTTTTTCAGCTAAATCCAATAAAATTTGAGAACTACAGTCACATGGCTAAAAATAATTATCCTTATTTAAAAATTCATGAACTGAAATGCAGTTTTTTAAATATAAGAAACAGCCAACAATTTTGCCGCTTCTATCTTGTTATAGAGCAAGTACACAGGTTAATTTGCTGACATCAAGCATACTTCCCCTTCATAACGCATAAGCCAGTCATAGACTGAGACCAAGGAATTTCTCTGTACCTCTATTGCAATATATACAGGTGAAACTCGAATAATTAGAATATCGTGCAAAGTTCATTTATTTCACTAATGCAACTTAAAAGGTGAAACTAATATATGAGACAGACTCATTACATGCAAAGCAAGATAATTCAAGCCGTGATTTGTCATAATTGTGATGATTATGGCTTACAGCTCATGAAAACCCCAAGAACCCCAAATCCACAACCTCAAAAAAGTAGATTATTACATGCAATCAATAAAACAAGGATTGTACATAGAACAATATCGGACCTCTGAAAAGTACAAGCATGCATGTGTACTCAGTACTTGGTTTGGGCCCCTTTTGCAGCACTTACTGCAATTACTTTTGCACGATATTCTAATTATTCGAGTTTCACCTCTATTTGTATTTGCTATGGCAAAAAGATATTAAACTAGCAATAGGGGTGCTGAAGCTTGTGTACACTAGAAAGATTGTGACAATTTTGTTGCCTTTCCTCTTTCTGCTTTTAGGACATGTTCACACAAAATGCTTTGCATTCCAGCACTGTAGCCATCGCCCCATCCCCGCCGCCCGCAGTGCGATCGGACACGTAGCAAAACATTGCCTGCGTTCCGTTCCAGTGCAAATGCAAAAAATAGAGCAAGCTCTATTTTTTGCATTTGCAGTGGAATGGAACGCAGGCAAAGTTTTGCCATGCGCCCGATCGCCCTGGGGGCGGGTGGGGGGATGCGTGGAAGTGGTGCCATTGAATTCAATGCCCCGCCCCGCCCCCCCCCCCCACCCCAGAACGCAGGGGGAAGTTTTGTGAGGGGTTGCGGTGCGTTCCAGCAGCTACCGATCTTGAGGTGCACCACATTTGGTGTGAACAAGCCCTTACAGGTTTATTGAAATCAGCATCAAGGGCACAGAGCAGAAAAAAGGTAAAACAGCAATACATAACAGCTAATGCTCAGCTATTTGTCCTATACAGTGAATTGCTTCAATTATTTTTTACTTAAGGAGATCCTTCATTATATCTGTGGTATACGCAATTTACTGAGCCATCATCATCATTCTGAATTCTTGTTGTAGTATAAAAGAGATTGCTTACAGTTTTATATAAGGAATAAGTAGTGAGTGCAAGTTAAATGTTCTGATGACATAATGAGTATGCTCGTTGGTCTCTCCAGAGCAGATCTAGTTAACTTCTCCTCTTCAGAAACCATTTTTCTTTGCTAATCTTAAAGATTAGGATGCAGTGATGTTGGCTAAATCCATCTTTATCAGCTGAAGCCATCGCTCATAAAAATCTCCGGAGCTTGCTAAGAGCAATTTTCCCTGATCTGCATCTTATTTCCTTTATAAGTGATATGTGATAGAAGTTTGAATATGTAAAATGCAAAATTCATACACCTGATTTGCCTCATAATTTAGAAGATCTTTGTAAAAGCAACTGTTTCCAAGCAACTGAACCAAGACAATAGTCGAAATTAAGGATACATTTATGAAACAAATGTTTATGCAATATATAGCTAATTACAGTAAATACTGTATAGTAGTTGTGTTGCGATATCTCTTAGTGGACTTTTAGGATGCGCTCTCCTCAGGTGATAGTGAGGATGAGGAGATTGCATTTGATATTACTGATGATGTTGATCACTCAGTGGGAAAGAAAAAGTGTGCCAGACCTCTTATTACTAAGCATAGGAAGAGGCAGCATGATAGAGAAGATTTGGCTGATGGGGAGGTACATTACCGCAACCCCAGAGATGTTGAAATTGAAGAATTAAGGGAGTTTACACAAACTGAACTCCAAGAACTGGCAAAACAATACAAACAGAGGTCCGGGGAACCCCTATTAAGTTGGCTCCTACGTTTGTGGGATGATGGGGCGGACAGTGTTCTTTTGTCAGGCAAGGAAGCAGTGGCTATGGGAGTGTTAACCCACGATCCACAATTGCGCCAGGCCATGCGTAAGGCCCGAGAGTTTACTGTGAATTTTTCACTGTTAGACCTTGTGAGAGATGGGTTAGTCCGGGTATATGCTAATCCTAGTGACCTGGAAAATGCCTCCTCTTGGAGAACAATGAGAGAGGGTATTGCCAGGTTACGTGAGATGGGCTGTATAACTGGACTAACTAAGATACCGGAATGGATGGGTCCAGATATGGAACCGTTCACGTCTGCTCTGCGCTCCAAGCTGATGAGGTCTGCGCCGTTTAATCTCAGAGCTCCTTTGTTGTCTTTGCTGGGAGGCCTGGGATTAAACAGCAAGATTCATGAAGCCACTACCCTTTTAAACCAGTTGGGGGAGCTAGAGGAGACCAATACAAAACCTGTTAGGGCCGTAGATCAGGTTACAGCCAGACAGGGGGAAAGGAAGCAGAGAAAGGCAGAGAAGACTGGGAATTCAGGAAGGGAGATGGGAGGTACCGAGGAAACTAGAATAGTTATCCCTAGAAGGCAAATGTGGGTGGACTTATTAAAGGCAGGAGTACCCAGAGATTAGATAGATGGGGTTTCTACTGTATAATTGATGAAGCGGTGGAAACAATTAGTGGGGAAATCTGCAAGGGTTAGAAACACCACCAGTGATGACAACATTAGCCTAGGGTTAGATCAGATAGAGCAGACCCCTCCCACTAGTCCCAAAGTAATTCCCAGAAATGTGCAGGAACCCAAACAAAAATCCCTTTACCCTGGGGAGGAGTTAGAGAGTCTCAGGAAGGGGAACTGGGGGGTTCCTTATCCTTTGTGAAGGGAAGGCGGGTCTCCAGTAATAGCAGTAAGAACAGTGTTAGCTTGTCCTGTATTGATTTGTATCACAATGGGATGGTGATCGTAAACAGTCACACCTAGCCTGGTCAAGACTCAAATCAAATCTTGACTACTGATGGCAATTTATGGTACAACGCTGCCACCTAGAGGTGGGTACGTGAAATGCATTGTATTGCATTTTAGAGATAGGTGAAAGGGGGAGGCGCTTCCAAAGTGTGTGGCCAGTTTCTCTCAATAAAAAGCCAGTAGCTGAAAGGTAACACAGCAGTTCACCAGCACAGCACTTCACCAGACCAGGGCTTCACAGGAGGGGAACAGTACGAGGGCGCTTCACAAGACGAGAGGACTTGCTTCAAGACCAGGACATACAAAGGATACTGCAACGAGAAGCCATTCTTCCTAGGCCAAGAAGTCCTGCTCATCACGGAATTTATTGGAGCCTGCAGCCTAAGCTAAGTACATTTTCAGTGTTTCCCCTCCTAGAAATCATACATGTACTAGAAGATAGTGTAGTGGGTGCATGTGAAAGTTTGTAGCAGCCTGTCTTGTTTATGTATTTGTTTGCTTTTCCTGTAACTAAGTTTTATACACGCAGAATTTTCGCCAAGTAAAGTACTTTTAATGCTACTGGGTCAGTTTCCTTGAAGTTTACTGCAAGAACAGACAACAAATAGAAATTAAAGTTTTGCCAAGCTTTACAGCTGGGCTCATCCTTGAGATAAGCTTGACGTCTCTGGGATTTGTAGTCGAGAGCATTACAGTAGTATAGTAAAACCATACAGAGATAGCATAGCATTGGTGCAATTGAGAAAATATTTGTGGGTGTAACCAATCTCTTTCTAAAGGTATTAAAATATTGGCTATTTATTTGAGACTCCAAATTTGTTAACATTGGGGATTAGGTAATGTGCTTGCATTAAGTTTGTGGCCTTTTGTTGAACCCATCATCCAAAACTGCAAAATTAAATCTGAACCCTATTGAAGTCTATGAGGGCTGAATCTTTCAAATCAATTCTGGCCATTTTCAGGGGTAATATGCAAGGAATTTTCAAACTAAGTGTAGGGGAAGCTGTGCACTGACATGGGGGACATGTACCAATGCAAAATGTTTAAAAATACTGTTCAGCGGAGGTTCATCCTTTTTTGCAGCTTTGAGGGCTAAAAAAAAAACCACCAATCCTTTAATTTACAGTACATGATTTTTACGGCACTGAAACGCATGCAAATCAAAATCCCATGTATATTCCTATGAGGGTCGTTCATGCAAATCCGCTGAATCATGCATAAAAAAAGCCTGTTGTTTAAAATGATCCTTGAGCTTCTTTTGTGGAGCTTATCAGCTTGTTTTGCTCCATAGACTTCAATGGAAATGCGCCGATCAGTGTGTTTTTGCCCCCAAAAAAAAAAGAGTTCACAAAAACGCTTCAAAACCACAACATCACATTTCCCAACTCCTTCCCATCTCCCAATCCCCAATTATTCCCAGAATATTCCAAATATAAACAAAACATATGTGTTTGGTAGAAATTGCATAGCGTCAGAAAAGTATGCAAGCACTTGAATAGACAGCAATTTCAAAGGATTCTGCAGTGTGGGCCTTTTTTTTAATTACATCTACTGCATCCATTGTGGTTTGCAGCCTCTATCCGCAGCGTATTAGCATGCATGAGAAATCGCATGACTATGCATCAAAGCAGTGACGTGCGGTACCTCTTGCTCCGGGTGAGGCAATCCCCAGCGCCGCCGGCTGAAGCTCCGCCCCTGTCAGGCGAATCTCCACCCCCAACCCCGTCCCCGAGCTAGTGTAAAGGAGGAAAGGAGGAAAAAGGCAGGAGCCTCCCTGTCCCTCATTTGCTCCTCACTGCTGAGGCGCTCCTTCCATGACAAGTTACACAGCGGGGAGGATTTCCCTGCTGTTTAACCAGTTAGATGCCGATCTGAATGGAGAAAAAGCTGTCAGCTTCAGACATGAAGCTGACAGCTTTTTCCTCCATAATTCTATGTGAGGCTCTGCCTCACCTGCCTCCCCTGACTGCACGTCCCTGCACCAAAGAGCTCAGTGGAAAAAGCAACTCAGTAATACCAAATGGCAGCAAAGACGCACACTCCCCCTCCTCACTTTCCACCTCCTCTCTGCCCGCTACAAGATTCTCCCTCTGCATTTACTGCAACATTTGCAACCTCAAGCAATAGGGAAAGCATTCTCACAAGGGGTTTTGGAGAATAGTAATATTTCACATCAAGCAGGATAGAGTGTCAGCATTGGGTCATGCAGATTAGAACTTAACAAAGGCTTGAACCTCTCCACATATCTCCTAACCCCACCCTACTTTTACACAGATGCTGGAGTGGAAGAAAAAAATGTTTCTTATAGCCCCCATGTCCAGTGTCTCAATGCTAGCTTCACAAAACTGCTGGCTTTACAGCTGCTCCTATTCCAGCTAGTGGAGTCCACATGACCACAAGGGGTGCTGGCAGTGAGAAGGAAGGTTATGGTGATGGCAGCGAGGAGGAGGAAGAACTTTGGGGCAGCTTCAAGGGGGACATTTTATCCTTCTACAATCCATGGGGGATCTTTGTCACAATACAAGAGGGAGCAGAAAGTGGCCCCCACAAAAGGAGCTGATCTGATGGATCCACCCCTGACTAGGCATAAGAGACCAGGCATTTCTTATCATGAAAAAATAGTACTGTGTATCATCTTAAAGACAATAGCCAGAAGAATATTGTGCTGATTGAGAACCATGTGAGCAGCTTTTACTAGGCTGCAGTTTCCCAAGGAGACAACAGGCAGGTTTATAACTAAGAAATCTAAATTATTTCACATAAAAAGCCAGAGAATGTTGTACTGACTCCATGCACAGTATTTAAGCACTTTTACTAGGCCATGTTTCAAACCAGCGAGACACCAGGTAGCTTTTAAATTAAGAAATCTAGTTTGGAGTGTATTTTGTTTTGCACAGTACGTAATCACTTTTGATAAGCTACATTTTTTAGGTGGGAGACCAGTCAGATTTTAATTAAGAAATACAAATTACAGTGTATTTTTTCACTAAAAAAAGACAGAAATTGTACAGATTTACATATGTAAGCACCTTTAGTAGGCTATATTTTCAAAGGAAGATACCAGGCAGGATTTATTGTGAAATAAAAATAGAGCGTACTTTGTAAACTTCAGCCAGTGGTCCAATCTGGTCCATGGAGTAGACGCCTCATTTTGAAGAGTAAATCATATGTCTGTGAAGGTTCTCATTCATCCAAGTCATGGTATATATGTAAAAAATAAATCAAGGCAACTGGACTCGCTGTATTTTTTTTGAAGACATTTCGATGGTCATCCGACTAGCTTTCTCTATTCCAAATTAGTTGTACAAAAATTATCTGGGAATAAATATAGTGAATGTTGCTCCAGTCAACATAATCTGTTAATCATAACCTGCATGGGGTCAGAGATATAATGGAGGTAAGGTGTTGAGTGCATTTGCCTCTTTTCAAGCTTAACATAAATGGCCTTTTTCACACCTCTTTTAAACCAGTCCTCCTCCCTGTCCAGGATGCGTATTTGACTGTCTTCAAAGGAGCAACCTTTTTCCTTTAGATGCAGGTACACAGCTAAATCCTGACCAGAGGGTTTGGCTCTTCTATGTTGTGCCATACGCTGGTGTAACTGGTGTTTGATTTCCATTACATTCAATTTTGAACACTCCTCACTGCACTGGACTGTGTGCATGATGTTGTTTATCTTGTGTTTAGGCATTGGGCCTTTTGGGTGAACCAGTTGTTGCCTCAGTGTGTTTCTGGGTTTAAAGCAGAGAGGTATGCAATGTTTATTAAAAATCCTTCTGAGTTTCTCAGACACCCCAACTACATATGGGATGACCATATTAATTTGTTTGTCGTGCTTTTCACCCTTACTGGTAGACTTGGTGTTCTTTCTTCTCCTTCTTTCTGTTTTGCCAAAAACCCAGTCTGGATACCCGCAGGTTTTGAGGGCCCCTCTGAGGTGTTTGAATTCCTTCATCTTGGCCTCTGTGCTCGTGGGGCTTTTCTCTGCCCTGTGGTGTAGAGTCCTGATGACTCTGTTTGTGATCCAGAGGATGGTGGGAGTCAAATAGCAGGTACTGGTCTGTGTGTGTTGGTTTTGGGCAGACCTCTATTTCCAAACTCCTTCCCTCTTCTACTATTATCAAACAGTCCTAGCAAGCCAGTGTGTTGTTTTGCATATCTTCCTGTGTATACATTATGTTATGATTGACTGAGTTGATGTGGTCAGTATAAGCCTGTAACTCTTGTTTGTGAATTTTAACCACATATCTGAACCAATGGCTGGGTGTAATTCTCTTAAGGGTTGTTAGAGCCTTCCTTTCTACTTTCTCCATGTATAGGTTTTCCACACTAGGTGAAACTGCTGATCCCATGGCAAAGCCATGTTTTGGCCTGCAGAACTTATCCTTGTACTTAAAATATGTAATACTCAGACAAAATTCCAATAAGGCACACACTTAAGTTCTGGGTTAAGTTCTATTCTGCTGCCTAGCGTGTTTTCTATTAGCAACCGAAAACTGCTCCAAAGTCTGTTTGCTCCAGTTTTGATAAATTCCCCTCTCTGTGATCCCTACCTGTTTGTTTCATGCCTCCTCCAAAACACACTGACAAAATGATGTTAGGAAACCTGACTGTTATAGGGAGATGGCTGGAACATAAGAAAACTCCCATGATTGGCCCTTCTAAGCCACCTGACCACAGTTCAGAGGACAGGAAGTGGAAGTGCATTATTGGCTGACTGGTATAGACATAAATGGCCCTATTAGTTTGCATTTTCTCGAACTGCAAATGACTTGGTTTCAGGTCAAAGTCATAATCGCCCCAAACCCAAAGTTCATCCTTAGTTAATATTCATAGGGGGGGATTGATCAAAACTGGAGCAGATTTGCACTGCAACCAATCAGCTTCCCTGCCTCATTTTCAAATTTTACCTAAGCAAACTGAGCTAGAGAGATGCTGATTGGTTGCCATGCACAACTGCTCCAGGTTCTGTCTGCTCCAGTTTTGATACATTCCCCCCCCATTGTGTATATTTATGTCGGTATATGTATGTAATAAACATAGAGGGGGTTATGTTTGTACAAATGTTGGCTAGTGTGTTTTATATGCCTATGCTCATCCAGTAATGATTATGACCTCACTCCAACACAGCAGAACCCAAATATTAGCACAAGACATGACCCAATGCCTGCCTTCCCCATACACAGTAATTCAGCTTCATCCTTTCAGATTGAGATGTGATTGAAAAAAAAATGTTTATAGCTCTGCTCTGGGAGAAGCTCAATAATCAGGTGTTACGATTGCTGTCAGCATCTCTGTGGTTATTTGGTTAAGTCACATACAGCTGAAAAGAGGAGGATGACCCATTATAATGGCTTCAGTAGGGAAGGTTGGAATCCTTAAAAGAACATATTTATTATTTAAGTAATTATACCAGTCATGTTTGTGACGACATGGTGATCAGTTTTTGTGTATTGGTTAAGTTAAATGTGTATTGGTATTGAGTTATGTTTGAGTGCGTTATGCTGTGTGACCTGGTTATGGAAAGACTATCAGCCCCATCCCTCGTTATCTCCCATTGTACTCTGAGGGAGCTCAGAACAATGACATTTTGGCCAGGCTTCTGCTATGGCTGTCTGGAGTTCGTTAGCAGGTGGACACCTGTGGTGTTGTGCAGACCGATGGTCTGGGAGGAGGGGAGGTGGATGTGATGGGATTATATTCTGATTTCATCACTTGCTGTATAAAAGTTTGTGCAGTTGTTCAATAAAGCAGAGTTTGTTTCACCTACACTGAGCCTTGGCTAGTGACTGGGGAAACTGGGATCTAAGGATCTTCAGGTTCCAATATCTCCTCAGCAAGGAAGAAGACAGCGGCGGACATACTCATCCTGAGTACGGGGGTCCGTCACAATGTTAACTTACGCATCAAGTATTTCTGTGATAATGTTGGAACTGCTGTGTGTAATATAAGCTTTAGGGAGAGACAACACTTACATAAATATGTTGGTGGCTGTATTTGTACTAGATACACATCTGCAGACAGACAAGCTAAAAATCACGGCTAAATAAGATAAGTGATTGTGTAACCTGGTTTGTAATTTTACAAAATACTGCTAAGCATCAGTATAGCTGTGCCTAGACTATAATAAGTAGGATGAGTAAAAGCTGTACATGTGTTGTGTTTACCTGACTTGCACACCTACTCACTCCTCTGCCTCTTTCCTGTCTGCTCTTTGTATTATTCAGTGCATACAGACTCATTACAAATCCCTTTCTAAAAAATACTGCTCAGCCTTCACAGGCAGACTTGTATCTGTAATGAAGTCTGTTATAAAAAAAAATCAGTAGAATCTCTCTATGTGATTCACATCCTTATGCAGCAACTGTTAGAAGGCAAAATACATTCTATTTGCTGCTACAACAACCTGACTTTTTGTCTTATTTATTGTCCTTTGCCCCCCCCCCTCTTGTTTTGTCTCTAGTTAGTACAGTCTCTAGCTAGAACTTCCCTGTCTCACTTTCCTGCAATGTTTTAGTTTAATTTTCCAAGCAGAATCAGGGCTTAGCAAAGTCATTGTCTTTTTATACATCAAAAGTATTAAATCCCTCAGGAAATACGTCCATGACCCACTGTTGCCACCAGAACTGCAACTCCATAAAGGGATTGCATGATGGGCCTATCTGTAGCTGTCACCATTATAAAGGTGCTATCTCTCCGACACCCTACACAGAATCGTCTCTTCCAACCAGCAATTAGTGCCCTTTTTCCTAAAAGGAGGAGTATTTTTCTCCAATCAGATAATAAGACTTAATTTACATACCACCGTGGGAGAAATGGGTCCCAATATCTGTATGTGCAAACATTAGTGATGACAAGTGTCTCACAAAACATGAAGAGAAAGCAGAGAGATATATGAAATTAACATTTTTTTTCTTTTTACTTTTAATGAAGGAAGACAACTCTATACTAATCAGTGCCATACATCTACAATATTTAAATTCATTGCAGACACTTTAACCTTTTGATCATGTTGATGTTGGCTTAGAGCTATAAATCACATATGCTCTAAGATATACAGGATTTCTACTGTCCCATATGAATTCTTATTGTGACCTTCAACTCTGCACTGCTATCATGTCTAAGTCATGAGCTATTAGCATTATTATGAAGTTACATATAGCAAAGGCTGGTGCCAGGGCTTAACTCTAATCATATCATCCAGGGAGCCTGTTATTGTCACAGTTATGTCTTCTATTATTCCAGGACAATGAATGGGTTAATTATTATAAATTATGAGAAAACGGGTATGCATTTTATGAAATAAGAGATTTTTTTTCATCAGAATTAATCTTTCATGCATGCCATGCATAAATGTATAACAATTATGTCCCTTCTGTCTACTAAATAAATAATTAGCCTCTGTTAGTGTTGTGAAATTCATCGCATGCATTCATTTGACACATAACTGCTCCTGATTTCTGCTGAGGTTCAAGAGCTACCTGATCTTACACCAGAGAATAACACTACCAGGAGGAGAGCAGAAAAAATCTACTGTATGTATAATAAACCCAGCATAAGTAATAGGGCAATAATGAATAGGATACCCAGGCAGAACCTGAAAGCATATACACCAAAAACCAGTTCTAGACCTGCAACACTAGAACAGTAGAAAAGGGGGGTGTTGCCCTTAGTAGCATAGCCAATCATTTGTCTTTTTTCATTATAGATAAGATCAGAGGTGTTCCGTTTTATGATTTGTTTGATCATTTTGATCATTTTTTTCTAGAAAACCAGCTGCCATTCTGCAGATTGAGTATCTAGTGAAATCAATTAAAAGGGATGTCATATCTGGTAATAGAGAACCCTGAAAATTGATTCTGGAACCCTGGTTTTAATTAAAATGTTAAATGTTTTCTTCCCCCTTTTTTATACAATGAATATATATATATATA